>NC_143132.1:124052088-124355143 GCF_059928025.1 Delphinapterus leucas | reverse complement strand
TATGTGTGCATGTGTACTCACACATGTAATTTCTTGTTTTGTTTTGCTTTTATGCTTAGTGTGTCCTAAAAAATATTTTCTACTCAGTGGTGTAGAAATGTTGTCTTCTGTTTTCTTCTAGAAAAATTTTTAACTTTTGTTTTAGGTGTATGATCCAAAAATTAATTTTCATGTATGGCATGAGGGAGGAGTTGAGAATGTTTTTTTTTTTTTACAAATATTTTTCTGGTTGTCTCAACACTATCGCATTAAAAAGACAATCCTTTCCCCATTGAATTACCTTAGCAACTTTATAAAAAAAATCAATTGACCTTAAATGTTTGGGCTATTTCTAGACCCTCTATTTTGTCCTATTGATCTATTCTTCTAAAATTAAACCAATACCACATATCTTGAGTATTATAGATTTATATTGTCTCGAAGGCAGGTTGCATGTGCCTTCTAAGATTCGTCTTCTGTTCAAGAAGTTTTGGATATTCTAGGTCCTTGAAATGTCCACATAAGTTTAGAATCAGATTGTTAATTTTACCAAAACAAATGAACAAACAAAAAACCCTACTAGGGATTTCTATTGAAATCATATTAAAACTATAAATAAATTTGTAGAGTATTATGTATTGAATTGTGTCCCCCCCAAAATTCATGTGTTGACTTCATAACCCCTAATACTTAAGAATGTAGTCTTATTTGAAAATAGGGTCATTGCAGATGTAATTAGTTAAAAAGGAGCCATACTGGAGTAGAGTAGCCTTCTAATCCAATATGATTGGTGTCCTTATTAAAAGAGGAAATTTAGATACAGACATACACACCAGAAGAACGCCATGTGACATGAAACTAGAAGTTAGGGTGATGCCTGTACAAGCCAAGGAACACAAAAGATTACCAGCAAGCCAACATAATATAAGAGAGAGGCATGGAATAGATGTTCCCTCACAGCCAACAGAAAGATCTTAATTTCAGCCTTCTAGCCTCTAGAATGTGAGCAGTCAATTTCTATGATTTAACTACTCAGTTTGTGGTACTTTTCAATGGCAGCTTCAGAAAACTAATACAAAAAGAAAGGACATCTTAACAGTATTCAGTCTTCTCAATAAGTTCATAAATCTGTTATTGTTACCCTATTTACTTAGGTTTTCTTTAATTACTCTGAAACATTTCGTAGTTTTTAGTATAAATAGATTTTTCATAGCTTAAGTTGTTTTGTTTCTTGATATGTTGTGAGGGATTTTTTTTTAATTTTCATTTTCTAATTATCTATTGCTAGAATATTAATATTTACTTGATTTTTATATATTGACCATATGCCCTACCTTACTAAATTCACTTGCTAATTTGAGTAGTTACCATTCCAGGATATATGCCATTATTTTATTTTCTTGCATTATTGCCCTGACTAGGACTTCCAGTACAATGTTAGGTAAAAGATAAGAGAATGGTCATCCTTTTCTGATTTCTCATCTTGGATGAAGCATTTAACATATAACTATTGAGTACTATATTTGATGTAGGATTTCCGTAGTTGTCCTTTATAAGATTGAGAAACTTCCATTTCCCTCTTAGTTTGCTCAGTTTTTCCGTTGCAGAGCACAGGCTCCAGACGCACAGGCTCAGCGGCCATGGTTCACGGGCCCAGCCGCTCCGCAGCATGCGGGATCTTCCCGGACCAGGGCACGAACCCGTGTCCCCTGCATCGGCAGGCGGACTCTCAACCACTGCGCCACCAGGGAAACCCGAGTTTGCTCAGTTTTAATCATGAATGGGTGCTGCATTTTGTCAAATGCTTTATTTCCTAGTTAATGACATGATCACTTGACATTCTCCTTAGGCCTCCTGCTAACTTACTTTATGTAGATACATATAATACAAATTTTCTTGAATCATGAATGTACTTTTCTACTGCAATTCAACCAGTTAACTCTCTTTTACTTTTTCTGCCTATCAAAAATACACATTTAAAAATGAAATCATTTCTAATAAACTGTCCCATATTTATTTGAAAATAAAGTGCATGCCTTCTTCCTGTGACAAAGATGACAAGACTATGTATATATGAATATAAATATACATCTTTACAGTTTATACTGAGTCAGGCTTCAATGATTTTAATTACTGCAATCACTGTAATAGAAAATCTTTAATGTAAAACAATCTACTGCTTAGTGATATAAAAAATTAAGTGGTGATACAAGGTATTTAGAAATATTAAACTTTTGATAGTGTCACATCATTAATAAATCCATTATAGGCCTATCTATAATTTTAGACCTGTGAACTTACCATGTTAAACATATATAATATGCATATTTGAAAAGCAACATTTAGCATTTAGAATTTCTCATGAGGAACTGAATCAATTATCATAAGATTTAACTATACATCAGAATAAAATTAGGCTTACTTAGTCCCAAATAAGTCATCTAGATCATTTTTTCTACCCCTACAGGATTAATCCTAACTCTGCCTAATCAGGGGGTCTAAAATCCTCAAGCCAACTGTCATAAACTTTCAAAATTGTCACCCAAGGTAAACATGCTATAATTGTCAGCCAGGGCAAACATGGTAAACACTTCAAGAAAAGGTTTAGACATTATTTATGCCTATATGTCTCAGGAAAGTTAACACAATAGAAAATGATTAATTTTCTAGTACTCAGTAAAACTGACAATCAGTTCTACTAATGTATACAGTTACATTATATGCTACATCTTGTCCAGTCAGTGCAAAAAGAGAACAGCTGGTATCTACTCTCAAAGCCGATAACTAAGGAATCCATGAATTTCACGAGTGCAGTACCTGGTGTGGAGTGCCTCCCAGATTCCTTTCAGGAGTCTGGCACTGATTACCCCAGCTGCCTCTGGTCATTTTCCTCCAGAAGAGAGCTACCTGCTCCTATTTATGCACTCTTCTCAGAGGCAGCCCACATATAATAGCTGGGCAATGTTGGGAGAGTAAGGCTCAGCCTTTCACCTTGACTGGAGACGACTCTATGGGACTGTCCAGCTCTGGAGCTTCCGAAGATCTCCTAAGGCTTCTGTTCCAATAGCATCATGGTTAAACTTTCCCCTCTGCCCAGTCCTGCTTCCCCCCTTTAGTGCTGTTGTTCCCGAGATGTCTTCCCAATCAACCTTCTGCAGCAAATCTCCAACTCAGAATCTGTTTCTCATGGCAATCTACCCAAGATAATGAGTCACAATGTCTCATTTTTAAGAACACTTTACATCTAGAAAGTTTTTTTTTTTTAATTTATAAAATGCTCTCTCTTACTCTCTGTTCACCAATTGGACCTCCTATATGCTACTAATTATTTTAGTACCAGTTCAAAAGTAATCTCCTCTTAGAAGACCTCACCTGATCTTTCCCATCCTTGAGAAGGAGCTGTTGCTTCCGTTGTGTTACCGTACCACTCTGTTCATAACCTTTTTCCAGAATGTATCATACTATTCGGTAGTGAATTATTATTAAGTAAGAGAAAAATTATATTTACCAGGATTTCAGAGGGTTTTAGACAGGCAGACTTCCTGAGGCACTGGAGAAGGGGGAGTAGGGTAGCAGGATGGGTCTCATGAGAACAGCAAGTAGAGTAGAGAACAAGGAGCCACTGTCCAGGCTGCTCCATGTGGCAGGTGGATAACTAGAAGGGAGTGGGTAGGCTTCAGAAGGCAGGGGAATATCAAGGTCAATAGCATTGATGTGGATGTGACTGAGGCTGCACAGGGTACTCTATGATTCTGCTCTATACACTGAGCGTTAAGAATAGGGCACTATATCCACACTGCTGAGCACAATTGTATCTCTCAGGGAATATAGTAAAGGGGGCCAAGTTTCATTCAGGTTTTATACGGACAGAAATAATACAAGTTGCAAGGTCTCAGAGCGAGAAGCTTCAAAAATAAGGCACAGAAATGTAGCAATGGCACACTTGGCATGCAGAAGAAGGATCTTAGGAATCTGGGCCTTCTTCCCTGGAGGCATTTGTAGCTTCTGAGTGGACTGTATGGATCTTCATCCTTCTCATCCTCTTCCTATTGGTAGAGCTACAGTAATGTGATCAGATTTCAGTGTGCCATCCTAGTGGAAATGTCTACTCAGAACTATGTATCTATATAGCTCTATAAGCAGAGCTCAATGTTTAAAATGTTTCCCTCACTCTGATCTTTTATAGCAAAACCAGATTTTCACTGATCTCTCCTCTTTCTCTCAAGGCCACTATATCAGAAGCAGGAGTTTATCTCTCTCTAGGTTACATCTTCCCAAGAGTAAACAAAGCCCTAAGAACTCTTATTATTATATTTGCTCAACAGTTATGCCTTATTAGGAATACAAAATTTATCCCTAATATATATCAAAATACTTATCAAAAAAAAGGATTCTTAACTGGCAGATGTATATTTTTGTACATAAAAACATATTTTTTATAAATTACAATAAATCAGAAAGTTCACAACTCGGTATATTCCGTTTCAGTATATTTTGTATTTTTATGAAGAGTAAAGATTTTGATTCATGTACTTGACTTTTCTAGTTCAAAATGCCAGTTTCTAAACATAAGTAGAATCCCTATTGGAAGTGAAGATAATTTCCTACAGTGAAAAGGAGCTCAAATCATTTGGAAATTTAAAAATAACAAAAAGTAGCTACAATAACTCTCCATCTGCAAAGCATGCTATAAAATGACAATTGTGAGGCAAAAAACTGCAGTGCTGTGAATATATAATGTAACACAGAGAACTGATAAAATGATATGCCTGGAATTATGGCTCTCCTATGTTGCATAAATGTCTTATAGCCAAACATTTTCAAAAAGATAAGAATTTCAAAGAAAAATGTAGCAGATGTAGCAAATACTTGATTTCAAGGTTATTAAGAATGATAGAGGCCAATTTAGCAATATCTATATGATCTCTGAGAATGACAGAGTTTAAAGGTCTATAAATCCCATCCCTTATTTTGGCTATTTCAATACAGCCCTCAGAACTGAAAATACAGCAATCCATGGCCTCTTAGCCAGACACTGGCTGCTTATCACAACTTAACAGTGAGATGAAGTTTGTCAAGAAGAAAATATGGAGTATTTTAGTGGAAAATCCACTAAGACTAGGCTGCATACAATTATTTGATAAATTTAAATAGACCAGATTGTCAGAATTATTTCCCAGCAAAGACACTGCTGAATGACAGAGAACTGATGTGTTGTAGAAATAGCTGATAAGGGACTAGACTGCAGCCAACACTAATCAAATCCCAGACTCTAATAGCCCAAGGGAGTTCAAACTCTTCAAGCCAGCGGCACAAACTACAGCCAATTCCATCAGAGTCATTATAACAATACGTTTATATGGTAAGCGTGTCTTCCCTCACAAACATAATGATAAATGCTAACCTTCTCTCCTTCAACACCTCCTCTTAAACACCCATGGGGTTTAAAAGCTAGACTAGAAGCAACCATACATTAGAACCTGTTCAGAATACTGGCAGCATTCTGCACTTGATATCTGAGGACTTAAGCAATTTGACTTGTCCCTCTAAGTTATGTCTAGTTAAACTGGACAACTACTGGAGGTATCTGGAATGCAGTCTTAGATCTGATTCCCTAGAAGCAGACCCTGAAATAAGCATTTGGGTACATGATATGAAGGAAGGGCTCCCAGGAAAAACTAGTAAGGGAGCAGAGGAAGGAGAAGAGAAGAGAAGTGGTGGCCAAGCAAGATGCCATCTCTGTCAAAGTCCTGCCATCTCAGTCAGCATCAGCCTGATCCCAGGGGGAAGCTGCAAGGTAAGTCACTGCTGAGTCATCCTGAGCAGGGGAGCTTGGCTCTTACATTCTAGCACCAGTTTGGTCATTGGCTAAAAGCTTCCCCCAGGAACTACAACTCCCAGGACCTTATAGGTCTTACAGCTTATACCTTAGGGCCAGCAGGCTCCAGTAGCCCAAGGGTTTTCTTCTGATAAAGATATGCAGGCTCTGGCTGTTGGAAGGGAAACTGTACCAGGTGGGAGTAGGGGAGGAAAGAAGGGAGGACAAGAAACAGTAAAAACGATCCAAGGAAATGTGAGGAGAACATCAACAGTTTTCACTACAGGGGCCATTCCTTAAGGATGGTTGTACAGCATAACTGCACCACTTTGTTATAGGAACATACGGACTCAAACTATAAGAGGGTCACAAAGAGAAAAGCCAAAGAAAGCAGCACCAATATCCAGTTGAGGCACAACCCAGGCAGAAAAATTCTCATTACAGAGGAGACATCTGAAAAGAACTTTGAAGGATGAACGTGCTTTTTCAAAAGAGCATACGTCACATAGCCTTCTAGAAATAAAAGTAGGATGAACAAAACCGCAGAACTAAAAATATACAGGGTAGGGCTTCCCTGGTGGCGCAGTGGTTGAGATTCCGCCTGCCGATGCAGGGGACCCAGGTTCGTGCCCCGGTCTGGAAAGATCCCACATGCCGCGGAGCGGCTGGGCCTGTGAGTCATGGCTGCTGTGCCTGTGTGTCCAGAGCCTGTGCGCCGCAATGGGAGAGGCCACAACAGTGAGAGGCCCGCGTACCAAAAAAAAAAAATATCTATCTATCTATCTATATATATATATATATTAATCCTGAGATACACTGAATAAAGCATTCTGGATTATCTATTGGAGGTAGGGAGTGACAGACTTTGAAAAGTGAATAAGCCTTTTTATGAAGCCTTTTTAATCAAAATCAATGGTCATTAATTTTTTTCATTAATTATTTTCCATTATTTTTTTAACATCTTTATTGGAGTATAATTGCTTTATATTGTTGTGTTAGTTTCTGCTGTATAACAAAGTGAATCAGCTATACATATACCTATATCCCTATATCCCCTCCCTCTTGTGTGTCCCTCCCACCCTCCCTATTGCACCCCTCTAGGTGGTCACAAACCACCAAACTGATCTCCCTGTGCTATGTGGCTGCTTCCCACTAACTATCAATCTTTTTTTTTTTTGCTGTACGCGGGCCTCTCACTGTTGTGGCCTCTCCCGTTGCAGAGCACAGGCTCCGGACACACAGGCTCAGCGGCCGTGGCTCATGGGCCCAGCCGCTCCGCGGCATGTGAGATCTTCCCAGACGGGGGCACAAACCCATGTCCCCTGGATCGGCAGGCAGACTCTCAACCACTGCGCCACCAGGGAAGCCCTAGCTATCTATTTTACATTTGGTAGTGTATATATGTCAATGCCACTCTCTCACTTTGTCCCACCTTACCCTTGCCCCCTCTCTGTGTCCTCAAGTCCATTCTCTACTTCTGCGTCTTTATTCCTCTCCCCCTAGGTTCTTCAGAACCTTTTTTTTTCTTTTTTCAGATTCCATAAATATGTGTTAGCATACGGTATTTGTTTTTCTCTTTCTGACTTACTTCACTCTGTATGACAGACTCTAGATCCATCCACCTCACTACAAATAACTCAATTTCACTTATTTTTATGGCTGAGTAATATTCCATTGTATACATGTGCCACATCTTCTTTGTCCATTCGTCTGTCAATGGACACTTAAGTTGCTTCCATGTCCTGGCTATTGTACATAGAGCTGCAATGAACATTTTGGTACATGACTCTTTTTGAATTATGGTTTTCTCAGGGTATGTGCCCAGTAGTGGGATTGCTGGGTCATATGGTAGTTCTATTTTTAGTTTTTTAAGGAACCTCCATACTGTTCTCCATAGTGGCTGTATCAATTTACATTCCCAACAACAGTGCAAGAGGGTTCCATTTTCTCCACACCCTCTCCAACATTTATTGTTTGTAGATTTCTTGATGATGGCCATTCTGACCAGTGTGAGATGATATCTCATTGTAGTTTTGATTTGCATTTCTCTAATGATTAGTGATGTTGAGCATCCTTTCATGTGTTTGTTGGAAATCTGTATGTCTTCTTTGGAGAAATGCCTGTTTAGGTCTTCTGCCCATTTTTGGTTTGGGTTGTTTGTTTTTAGATATTGAGCTGCATGAGCTGCTTGTATATTTTGGAGATTCATCCTTTGTCAACTGCTTCATTTGAAACATTTTCTCCCATTCTGAGGGTTGCCTTTTTGTCTTGTTTATGGTTTCTTTTGCTGTGCAAAAGCTTTGAAATTTCATTAGGTCCCATTTGTTTATTTTGTTTTTATTTCCATTTCTCTAGGAGGTGGGTCAAAAAGGATCTTGCTGTGATTTTTGTCATAGAGTGTTCTGCCTATGTTTTCCTCTAAGAGTTTGATAATGTCTATCCTTACATTTAGGTCTTTAGTCCATTTTGAGTTTATTTTTGTGTATGGTGTTAGGGAGTGTTCTAATTTCATTCTTTTACATGTAGCTGTCCAGTTTTCCCAGCACCACATATTGAAGAAGCTGTCTTTTCTCCATTGTATATTCTTGCCTCCTTTATCAAAGATAAGGTGGCCATATGTGCATGGGTTTATCTCTGTGCTTTCTATTCTGTTCCATTGATCTATGTTTCTGTTTTTGTGCCAGTAGCATACTGTCTTGATTACTGTAGCTTTGTAGTATAGTCTGAAGTCAGGGAGCCTGACTCCTCTAGCTCTGTTTTTCTTTCTCAAAATTGCTTTGACTATTCGGGGTCTTTTGTGTTTCCATAAAAATTGTGAAAATTTTTATTCTAGTTCTGTGAAAAATGCCAGTGGTAGTTTGATAGGGATTGCATTGAATCTGTACATTGCTTTGGGTAGTATAGTCATTTTCACAATGTTAATTCTTCCAATCCAAGAACATGGTATATCTCTCCATCTGTTGGTATCATCTTTAATTTCTTTCATCAGTGTCTTACAGTTTTCTGCATACAGATCTTTTGTCTCCTTAGGTAGGTTTATTTATTCTCCTAAGTACTTTATTCTTTTTGTTGCAATGGTAAATGGGAGTGTTTCCTTAATTTCTTTTTCAGAGTTTTCATCATTTGTGTATAGGAATGCAGGAGGTTTCTGTGCATTAATTTTGTATCCTGCTACTTTACCAAATTCATTGATTAGCTCTAGTAGTTTTTTGGTGGCATCTTTATGATTCTCTACGTATAGTATCCTGTCATCTGCAAACAGTGACGGTTTTACTTCTTCTTTTCCAATTTGGATTCCTTTTTCTTCCCTGATTGCTGTGGCTAAAACTTCCAAAACTATGTTGAATAATATTGGTGAGAGTGGGCAGCCTTGTCTTGTACCTGATCTTGGTAGAAATGTAACAAACAGAAGCCCAGGACCAGATGGCTTCACAGGCAAATTCTTTCAAAGGTTTAGAGAAGAGCTTACACCTATCCTTCTCAAACTCTTCCAAAATAGAGCAGAGGGAGGAACACTCCCAAACTCATTCTACGAGGCCACCATCACACTGATACCAAAACCAGACAAAGATATCAGAAAAAGAGAAAACTACAGGCCAATATCACTGATGAACATATTGCAAAAATCCTCAACAAAATACTAGCAAACAGAATCTAACAGTACATTAAAAGGATCATGCACCATGATCAAGTGGGGTCTAACGGAGGAATGTAAGTATTCTTCAATATACGCAAATCAATCAATGTGATAAACCATATTAACAAACTGATGAATAAAAACCATATGATAATCTCAATAGATGCAGAAAAAGCTTTTGACAAAATTCAACACCGATTTATAATAAAAAACTCTCCAGAAAGTAGGCATAGAGAGAACTTACCTCAACATAATAAAGGCCATATATGACAAACCCACAGCCACCATCGTTCTCAATGGTCATTAATTTTTTAGCGATGGGGAGTTATTAGTGTTCTGAGTACTAAGGAGTTACAATTAAATGTATGTATTAGGAAGGACAATCTAGCAACAGCGTGTTAGTTGATTTGAAAGTGCTTAAAGAACCCTACAATCTTGAATTTGGGTCCCAGAAAAGAGAATGGAAAAGAGGAAGTATTGCAGAAATGGAATCTACAAGGTCTGACAGCTTCCCAAATAGAGAATTCAATGTGGGTATGGCTTTTTTAATCTGGGCAACTGAAAAAGCTTTGGTATATTTAATTTCAGACAAAAATCAGTAGATGGTTTGGGAAGGATGATTCAGTTATTTTGTTTGTTTGTTTTTATGCACCTTGATTATTTGCAAAACTGATTTGAGGGAAATTACTATGCTAGAAGTAAAATAAATTATAAAAATAAGACTAAGAGTGCTTCAGTAAGGCGAGCAAAATGCTTTCACCAAAACACAGAAGCAAAGGCAGTTTTTAAACATGTGATGTTAACTCCAGCTGGTGCCTATTACAATCATTAGTAAATGTCTGTTTCTTTGCATATTTTTAATCATTAAACATTATATGGATAACACATGCTTAGAAGAAAACAAACTAGAACAGATGATGTTGATGTCAAACAAGGGAGACCAGAAGGGCAAACACTCACAAATCATTATGATTTGGCCACTTAGGGAGACGGATATACATGCCCAGTTTGAATATAGAAGTAGGCTGCATTATTGGGTTCCTTGGGAAGTAAAATTACTTCAGGAAGATACCGTGTCAGAATGAAAACAGAGGAAAATTATTGTGTAAATATGTAAATATAAAATATATATTTGAGAACTTGTGGGAAGTAGCGCACTTACTGTCTATCCCACATGGTCGGTCAACATAATCAGTAAATCCTATGGTCTGATAACCACATAGTGATATATGTGGTCCCTCACATGTTCTATCAACTAGTTGACATCTTTGCCTCGTACAAACCATACCTGGGAAAAGGTGGAGATTCACTTTCCTTATGTCTCCTGAGAGTGGACTTGGATTGCAGCAAATTAGGCTGCAAATCAGGTCTCCCTGTCACTGTCTTGATGCTAGAGACGTGATCACCTAGAGGGGTAAACAGAACCAGGAGATAATATATGCCACATGTGTGACCTCAAAAATCTAATAGTCATTGATATTGCATAAAGGACAAATCAGTTAAGCCATGGGGGGGAAGAGAAAGAGGAAAAAATATATATATTCTTTATATTATATATACATAAATATTAAAGAAGCCCCTGATGAGCAACTTTTTAAAAATCTTAATTTTGTAGCAGCCTGAGCAAATGGATTACCTAGCTCTCTTTCTCTATTAGAGGGAAGCATAGAAACATATGACAGAGAAGTTTTGAAAGGAAGTCGCTACAGAAAGAAGTCCTTTATATACTGGGCTTAAGTAAATTAATAACAGACATAAGTATAAAAGGGTGGTGGGATAATCATTCAGCAATCATTCTTTTATTCATTCATTCATTCTTGAAATGTTTATTCATTACATACATATTATAAGCCCAGTAGAGAATATTGTTACTAAAAAGGTAGCAAGAAAAAAATCTCAAATGGAACTCAAAATCGCTTTCCATAAAGAAAAACATTGATAAATTGGACCTTAAAAATAAAAAATTTATTAATCAAAAATTCCCTTAAAAGTATACAAAGGCAAGCCACAGTATGGTGTAAGATGTTTGCAACATAAAATCAACAAAGGGCTAGGATCCAGAATAAAGAACTCTCGCAAATAATAAGGAAAAAGACAGATAATCAAACAGAAAAATGAGCAAAATCCTTAAGTAGACCCTTCATAAAAGAAGATATCCAAAAGCCCAGTAAACATTATGAAAATACGCTTAAGTGCTCAACCTCATTAATAATCAAGAAAATGCCAACTTAAGATATAACACGAGTGTAATGTGAAATCCTGGTGCATATTCACCAGGACGCTTCAAGTGAGAAACACTAATAAACTGTTGGCAAGGATATAAGGCAAGCAACTAGAACTCATGACAGTAAAACATAGCTTAATCACTCTGGAGATTAGCATAGTGATGTCACCCAAAACTGAATACATACATGTCCAATGCCTATGCTATTTAACTCCCAGGTATATTTTCAATGAAAACATGTACTCGTATTCCCCAAGACACAAGTAATTGATTATTCAAAAAAGCATTATTCAGAATATTCTTAAACTAGAAACAACCAAAATGTCCATCAACTACACAATAAGTAAATTGCCGTATATTCTATCAGTGGAATACTATAGAGTGATGAAAATAATTAGCTACAGTCCACACAATAAAATGTATTAATTTTAAAAGTAAAATATTAAGCAAAACAAGCTACAGGGCTTCCCTGGTGGCGCAGTGGTTGGGAGTCCACCTGCCAACGCAGGGGACACGGGTTCGTGCCCCGGTCCGGGAGGATCCCACATGCCGCGGAGCGGCTGGGCCCGTGAGCCATGGCTGCTGAGCCTGCGCATCCGGAGCCTGTGCTCCGCAATGGGAGAGGCCACAGCACTGAGAGGCCTGCGTACCGCAAAAAAAAAAAAAAAAAAAAAAGCTACATACACACACACACAGGCATGCATGCTAACACACACCCAGAGAGACTTGCTATGTTATTCAATTTGTATAAAGTTCAGAATAGACAAAACTAAAAAAAAAAAGCGCTGTGAATAAGAGTGGTTACTTTTGGAATGGAGGGAGGAAGGAGAGATTCAGAGATGGCACGAGCTTCTTGAGTACAAGCAACATTCTATTTTTATCTGTCATGCTTCATGTGTTCACTTTGCAATATTTTATTGAATTCTATATATTTGATTTTTATACTTTTTTAATAAGTTTTATATTTCTATAGATAAATATTTTTAAAAGTGAACTCTGGATATGAAAATTTAGATAAACCACAATTAATTTATTTCACTTGTATTTCTTTTTCTTTTATGTATGTATGGCAGGCAGAATAATGGCCTCCAGAGATATCCACATCCTAAAATCCCCAAAATTTGTGACTATGTTACCTTATATGCTAAAAGGGATTTTACAAATGTGACTAAATTAAAGATTTTGAGATAGGAAGATTACCCTGGACAAAGGTCCTTATAAGAGAGAAACAGGAGGCTCACAGTCAGAGAAGTTAATGTGATTACAGAAGCAGATGTGAGAATTGGGGAGAGATGGCAGGGGATGGAGAGAGGGAAGAAAGAAGAGAAGAATGGAGGGAAGGAGGGACAGGGAGAGAAATCTGAAGAAATCTGAAGAAATCTGCTGCTGGCTTTGAAGATGGAGAAGTGGGCTTAGCCAAGGAATATAGGCAGCCTCTAGAAGCTGGAAGAAGTAACGAAAAGGATTTTCACCTGTTGCTCCCGAAGAAACACACCCCTGCTGACCCATTTTGGACTTCTGATATCCAGATCTGTAAGACAATAAATCTCCATTGTTTTAAACTATTAAGTTTGTGGTAATTTATTATAACAACAATAGGAAATTAATATAATATGCAAAATGGTGGTGATTTATGAAGGAGTTCAGAACACGTCACCCCAAAATATGCCACTGGACATACTGACTATTTTAAGTTAAAGGCATTTGGAAAAGAGCAGATGCAGGAAGGACACTCTGACCTTCTTCTGTTTTTTTTTTCTTCCCTGAAAGCAAGAGATAACACTGTCATGGGAAAGATGTTTTCTTTATACCATGAAGAAAAAAACATTCTCACCAGAGATGGGAAGTTGAGGTGGAGAGAAATCTGTACAAATAAAGCTTGTTAAACCAATTCTTATCCTTTTAGTCCCTTTTTCATGATTAACTACCCTAGCCCAACCCCCTTTGATTTGTCAAGGTTTCATAATTTACTACTCTTTATATAAACTCTGTATATAAACATTTGGCTCTAACTGAAACTTTGGGTTTTCTTATGAAGACTCCTGTATACGTGTTAAAAAAATACTAAAACATGTATGCTTTTCTCCTGTTAATCTGTCCTATGTCCATGTAATTCTTAGGCACAGCCAGAAACGCTAAGACAGTAGAGGAGAAATTTTTCCTCCTCTGCATTAAAAAAACAAAAACCTAGGTCTGACTGAGTTGTAACGATCTTTTTTCCAAAAACATAAAACTAAATTTTTAACTAAGAAAATATTATATTATTGATTAATTAAAAGTCACTTTTTACTTAGTGATAGGTAAAAATAGTTGTATTAGCTTACCTTTGGTGAAATATGGAATGTATTTCTGTAATGGCTGGATTTTGTATAATGAACATAATGAAAGTGTATTTACTTTCTTCCATTAGAACCCATTCTTTAGTTCAAAAAGCTTAACCTATATAAGATTAATTGGAGGATATGAAATAGTTTATGAAAATGATGGCAAGTGAATTCATTTGGGCTACTGGGCCTCACTGTCACTGCCTGGGGAAATAGTTAGCCTCTGAAATAAATAGATCTTTGCCACTACTCATTGGAGAAGCTTCTTACAGCTATGCTTGTGACTGTGAAAATAGGTTTCTTTGAGGAATAATTATATTTTTGAGGTACAGTCTTAACCTCCAAAGTAAATTTTGAATGTGTCACATAACATGTATTCCAAATGGACTACCCAAAACTTACTCTCCAAAATTTGGTAAAAATTTATCCAGCAATTTTCCCAAAATGTGATAACAAATAAAGACAATCAGGAAAAAAAAAAGGTCCTTTTACTCATACATCGATTATTTTTCTATTGACTGTAACTGGTAAAATATTTTGACGTGTTCTATAAAGCCATCATTGCTCCCTGAATCTATTATCACTGCCCTGTGCTTTAGGATATATACCAGGATGAGGGGTAAGTCTGGCTATTGTGAATTGAGAACTAGTCTGAGATAGTTGCTATCAAAATGGCGGAACCACTAGGTGTGAAAATCCACCTCACTTATTCCAGATCAGCGCAACTGGATACCATCTAAATGCTGTTGCTATTTCACTCACGACTGGAATAAATGTAGGACAAGGTGAGATTCTAAAACGCTTTAAATCAAAGAGATGGCAAAATACTGGCTTTGATTAAATCACTTACAAAGAAGTAAGTTGCCATTTAAAAAGAGAACACTTTAGATAACTGTCCAAAGCAGGGGTCCCCAACCCCCGGGGCCACGGACCTGTACTGCACAGCAGGAGGTGAGCGGCAGGTGAGCGAACGAAGCTTCATCTGTATTTACAGGCGTTCCCCGTCGCTCGCATTACCGCCTGGGCTCCACCTCCTGTCAGATGGGCGGCGTTAGATTCTTTTAGGAGATGGAACCCTACTGTGAACTGTGCCAGCGAGGGATCTTGGTTGCAGGCTTCTTATGATAATTTAATGCCTGATGATCTGAGGTGGAGCTGACGCAGTGATGCTAGCGCTGGGGAGTGGCTGCAAATACAGAGTATCATTAGCAGAGAGGTTTGACTGCACAGAGACCATAATAGATCAATTGCTTGCAGACTCACATCAAAACCCTATCAGTGAGTAGCAAGTGAAAACAAGCTCAGGGCTCCCACTGATTCTGCGTTATGGTGAGTTGTATAATTATTTCATTATATATTACAATGTAATAATAATAGAAATAAAGTGCACAATAAACGTAATGTGCTTGAATCATCCCGAAACCATGCCCTCCCCCTACCGGTCTGTGAAAAAAATTGTCTTCCACGAAACCGGTCCCTGGTGCCAAAAAGATTGGGGACCTCTGGTCTAAGGGACCTCTTAACGGTGCAAAATACAATTAAATGTGTCTCTTTCCTTTGAAATATGGCTAACAGGTCAACCTGGTGCTGTACTATGTTTAAGATACCTATTCTTTACTCTTGAAAGGTAATTTAATCTTGTTTTATTTACCTTCTAGAAATATTTGCTACCACTTTTTTAAGGTTATGGCTAAACAGGAACCTGCTTATTATTTTAATATTTCAGAATATGAAGAAGCCAATATTTAAGATTAATTTTCCACAGTTATAAACACAAAGGATATTAGTTATCATTTCCTAAAATAAAAAGGTTTATAAAAATTCTACTATAACTACATTTTCATGCCAATAATAATGCCAGTTCTTATTAGTAGAGTTACTTAACTGAACCACTGGTCCTGTAACAATGAAAAAAGCATCAAATTTTTAAAATATAAAAAAAGATCATTCTGCAGGTCTATTGATTCATCTGACTTTACTATTTTATAAATTGTTTATTTAATAATATATTCATTCCCAGCAAAACTTTTTAATAGAAATTTATAAAGAAAATTACCCACCTGTGAAATTGGAGGCAAAACTTTTGCAGCTCAACTGAATTTTATTTTTTACTATTTTGCCAACAGTAATCTGCACTTGCTTTTACAGTGCCTCCAACTAAAAAGGATTATCTAGTCAGAATATATCAGTACATAATAAATGTGCTTCATTTCTTCCAAGTTCTTTTAGCTGACAGCCAAAATGAATGTTTGTCTCAGTGCTGGCACCAGGGTTACTTCAGCAGAGACTATTTCATGGTCCACTGAACCCTAAAGGACATTGTTTTTAAAGGCATATTATCAGAAATGGAGAAGCAAGCCATCGGAGAGGCTATTACAGGTATTATTGAAACTGGAGCATGTACTTCTGCTTAGTTGGTATTTTGAAGACACTGCTATTCCAAAGATATCAGCTATAAATTGTACATTTCTCAAAAACTTCATAATTTTATCCACCTGATAAATAAAATACCTATCTGTGTATACTTGGAAGGTTTGGCAAGATAAGCATGCAAGTTGTAATGTCTTAAATTGTAAATACTTATGGATGTAAGACCTTTACTTCTCGTCATTCAAACCTTTCATCAGATATCCTAGCTTCCTTGAATCTTCACCTGGCCTTCCAATCACTAGAAAGAATTATACACTTGGCAACCCTGTATTTCTCCTCTGTGCTGTTGCTGTAATATGTTTAAGACATTTATTGATGCCCTTGTAACCAAGCACCGTGTTTTTTGTTTATATGGGCTTTCCCTATAAGATTGAATTACTTGAATGCAGAGTCCAAGGTTTTTCATCCTTATATTCTAACATCAAGCACAATGACTAACAATACTGAAGGAGTTTAATTTTTTGAATATGGAACAGCTATCAAAACAAATGACACTAGCTACATTACAAATGTAGAAGGTCACACAACTTCATGTTTTATGTTTGATAACTGGCATAATTTTCTAATGTATTTTTTAAACTCTGTTCTCATACCTTATTGAACATTTTCACATACACACACAAATATATAACTTTTTGTATTATTACAATAAAAATAAGTCAATTCAACTGAATCCAAACCACCCACTTGGTGAGTAGAGGCCATCTTATCGTTCAGTTTATAAACAATAAGTACATACAGTTTGTTTTTATTGTATGTCAGAAACCTTTTGCTAATGCAGTTATTTAATTTGGTAATTTATAAAATCACTGAATTTTATAATTAGAAAACTCTATGATTATCAAGTTCCTGTACGTTGGAGATTTAATTAGTTGGTAAGATTGAAATCCTTAGTAAAAACTGAGGTACCTAGGAAAGATTTTTCAACATAATTACTGGTCAGTTGTAATAATAGAGGTAATTATTTCTGCCTGCACAATAAAAAAAATCACCAGAACTCACACTTTCTGAAAATAATGGGTTGTTTCTGACTTAAAAGAAAAAAAAAATGTCCACAAAGAGCCCGTGCGTGGATTTTCATATCAGCTTTACCTCTCATCACCAAAACTAGGAATCAACCAAGATATTCTTCACTAGGTGAATAGATAAATAAACTGTGGTACACCCAGACAATGGGATATTCTTCAGTGCTAAAAATAAATGAGCTAGTAAGCCATAATGGAGGACCCTTAAATACATATTACTCATGTTATTAAGTGAAAGAAGCCAATATAAAACATAGGATTCTGGGATAGGGAGGGTGGGAGGGAGGGAGACGCAAGAGGGAAGAGATATGGGAACATATGTATATGTATAACTGATTCACTTTGTTATAAAGCAGAAACTAACACACCATTGTAAAGCAATTATACTCCAATAAAGATGTAAAAAAAAAATACGATTCCAAATATATGACATTCTGGAGAAGACAAAACTACTGAGATAAAACAAAACAAAACAAAACAAAAAAAAACTACTGAGACAGTAAAAATATTAGTGCAGGGGCTATGGGGAGGGAGAAGTTAATAGCCAGAGCAAAGCAAATTTTTAGGATAATGAAACTATTTTGTATGATACTACAATTCTGGATACATGTTGCTATATACTTCTTAAAACCCACAGACTGTTCAACATCGAGTGAACCCTAATGTAAACTATGGGCTTTAGATGATAAGGATGTGTCAGTGTAGGTTCGTCAATTGTAACATCACTCTAATGAGGGATGTTGACAGTAGGGAGGCTGCGCTCATATGGCGACAGGGTATATATGAGAACTCTGTACTTTCTGCTCAGTTTAGACAGGGTATATATGAGAACTCTCTGTACTTTCTGTTCAGTTTTTCTTTGAACCTAAAACTGCTCTTAAAAATTGAAGTCCATTTAAAAGGGGAGGAAAAGGCTGAATGTGGTTTAGAAATCTCTGCTCCATCGTGAAGCTAGTTATGTGGAACACTCTAGAACACACCCCCTGCTCCTGTACACTGAGGTACTTCAACTCCATACATGTTCCACATTCTCCTTGCCTCTATGCCTTTGCACACATTGCTGTCACTGCCAGGGATGCATATTTCCCTGCACTCCTCTTCACTGAACTATTGGCAAGTTGTTTTGTAAGACAAAGCCTGGGAAAAATTTGTCTTCTTAGTTCCTCATCTTTTCTAGGACAAACCAAATTTAAGCTATGTCAGCATCAGTGAAGTGTAACCTGCATATTAACTTTTCTTTACTTGGAAATTTTGAGGAACTCTGTCTACCTGCCTGCTTTTCATGCAGGGATGTGTGTCTGTCCAAGATTCCAAAATGAGTCATCCCTATTCAAGGGAAACAAATCAACACAATTGCAGAGAAAATCCACACCAGCTACAAATACTGTAGTCTTAGAGTCTTAAATAAAACCAGACCATCTTAACACCAGACACTAGAAGAAATCAAACAACATGAAAATGATGGGACTAATCTGAATTAGCGAAGCAAGTGAAATTGGAGGCGTCTATTAATGAAAGAAAAAGTTTTCATGCAGCTGTGCATAGCAAGAGATAAAAAGTGTAAGAGAAACATAAAGAGACACATGGAGATAGAACCAAGAGATAGAACATCTGCATAATAAAATTTCAGAAAGAAGAATAATTAATGGATGAGAGGAGCTAATAAGAAAAAATACGATCACCAGAATGAAAGGGAGCACCAACAATACAGCAAATTTTTAAAATAACAGAAATATTTAGAAATATCTTTCTGAATTTTCAAAACTATGAGTATAAAAGCCAAGAGAGAAAGAAAAGAAAAAATGAAAAGTGCCTGTCATCACATTTTTTACAGCCAGCCTACACCCCAGATGACAATAATCTGTTGAAGTATTAAGAATTAACTCCATTCTTAGAAAAACTGTCGGCCAAATTTTAAGTCAAAATAAAATCAGACATTCAACTGACTCAAAATATCTTGCTGTAAAACAAAACAAAAAATCCAAACAAAAAACAAGATCTCAATAAAAGAATGGTGAGGTTTTTTTTGGCACATATAAATATGAATCAGAAGACAGGAAATGTTAGAAAAAAATTAAAGGAGATTATGCTAGAATATGACACATATATATTCTCCAATTTTTAGAATTTTTAGAATCAACCTATCAATAAAACATAGAGGGCCATCGTATTTAAAGAATCATTTATAACTGGTATAAACCTGAACTGTGTAAACAAAACTATAAAAAACAGAAACTGGAAAGCAGAGATTGGCAGTAGAGGTTGGGGAAAAAGAGAAATAAACTGTTGCAGAGTCAGCTTGAAATCAGTAAATTCTGTGTCTAATTAACAAACAATCAAATTTGTCTTAATTATATAATATAGATTAATATATATAGATTAAATAATTAAATTATAAATGATTTATAAATATATACATATATAGATTACAAAAATATATAATATAAATTAATGAATATCTAGAACAAATTGAGTTAAAGAGAAATTGGTAGGGAAGCTAAAAATGTCATTGCTAAAATTAAGAAAAATACTAGAGGAAAAGAGAGAGGAGAATGAAACTCAATTATGCAAGGAGCCAAAAGACCCTGTTCAAAATTAATATATTCATAAACAATGATATAAGTATATAAATATATAATGTACCCACTTGAAGAGCTAAATAAAAAGTTCTGGGCAATGTTTGCCTCAGAAGACTGGGCTTAGGAAGGGGTATAGTGAGGAAAATAAAATCTTCACTTGTGCATTCTGTAACTTCATGTGCTGTTGCTGTTACTTTTAAGTGGTCTACAAAGATTACATCACTATTATATTGATAGTAACTAAAAACAATAATGGTAGTAAAAACACATTAACTCTTCCAATCTTCAACATTTAGTTGTGTGTAGAAAATCTGGCTCTTTATGAACTTGTGCTAATTTAAATGATCAACGAGTTACAACATTTTTATTAAAATAAGAGAAATCTAATAGAGACTCACACTGTATTTTACTTCCATACATGTAGAAGAGAGAGGTGCTTAAGAACTTATGTTAACTTAATAAAACTCAAAATATAAGTGTTTATATCATTCAAAAAACAGTGATATCCATTTAAATACAATTTTCAATCATAATTATATATTATGAGTGGTTAAAGACAATTTTCACAGTGGCTGAAATGATCCCTAAATCCAGATGTTCTCTAAAATGCCTTCATTGGAAGTGATACTTTCAAGAACAGTTATGAAGCAGGAGAGTATTTGCTATAATATAGCACCATGGAAAGAATAAATCATTTTCTAATTTTTATTTTACTGACCAGCTCTGAGAAAGATCATAAGTTATCATTGTAAAGAAAACAACCTGGGGCTTCCCTGGTGGCGCAGTGGTTGAGCGTCCGCCTGCCGATGCAGGGGACACAGGTTCGTGCCCCGGTCTGTGAAGATCCCACATGCCGTGGAGCGGCTGGGCCCGTGAGCCATGGCCGCTGAGCCTGCGCGTCCGGAGCCTGTGCTCCGCAACGGGAGAGGCCACAACAGAGAGAGGCCCGTGTACTGCAAAAAAAAAAAGAAAACAACCTGGCCTCTTAAGTTACTATTATAAAGAAAAATAACAATCCCTTTAGTATTGGTCTAATTTAAAATTACAATCAAGAACCAGTATTAAAAGAATCCTTTTAAAATTAAGAAGTTAGAAGGTCAAAAGATTTTGCTTTTTCTTGAATAATTTTAGGAAATGGAGCAAGAAATATCTGGCAATACATTCTTTCTAAAACCCTACTCTGCAATTTTTAAAAATTATTTTAAAGTATGTTCCACTAAGTGTTAATAACTCCCCAAGCTTTGTTTTTCTAAGATTTTTAATCACACAGATTCCCAATACACTAATTCCAGAAAAGTACTACACAAAACACAATTTCTATTATTTACTCCTATTTTCCACAGATTTCCAATGTCAAATTTGAAATGTGCATTTATCGAAAAATAATAGCCACCAGCAAGCTTATAATGTACACTGTGAATGACAAGAACAGACAGGTTAGTCAGGCATGAAGAGAAAAATTAATGAAGTGAGAAAAGAAATAAGCCAGGAAATCAAAGGGAGAAAAAGTAATTAAATGAGAGCAATAATGCTACAGCAAACACACTTTTATTTCCTGCTGCTTCTCCTCTCCAATTTATTTTTTTTAATATATCTCATACATAGTACAGGTCTTACACATGCTTAGAGCTAGGGTCTTAAGAAGGCATTGCACTCATTTTTTACACATTCACTAGAAGCAGTAGAGTCAGGTTAATTAGTCCAATATTTGCAATATGGTTAGTGTAACTATTCTTCTGGGCTTGCCAGGAACAGTCACAATTTATATCTTTTGGTCCTGTGTAATTGTTAATAGTTCCACCTTTTCCTCTAAACGTTATTTTGGTATAAATGATAGGGGATCATCCTATGTACTGAAGGTTTAATTAAGAAAAGCTTAATACTCAAGTCACATCAGGAAAAATTGTGATCTTACTCCTTTTATTGCAATGGGAAAAAAAGATCTTTAAAATATCTTGCTTAAGAAATTTAAACATTGGCTAACAAAACCGGAAAATTCAGAAATATTTTCGTTTTTAGGTGCACAACTACCCATTTCAGCGACAGCACCGAAGGATAGGGCAGAACTTTGAGCAGTACACACCTGGTTGTTAATTTTACCTGGAAGGAGAAATGGACAGAGGTACAAGTCTATTCAAGTCCATGGGCTGTACCCAATTATTTGGATGGATGGTTCAAGGATACGGAAGGGAATGATTGGAAAATTGATGACAGGAGGTCTGGAGATGAGGTATGTGGATATATAACTCTCTGAAAGCCAAAACTTTGAAGATATTTACCTCTCGGGTGAAGGCTCACAAAAGGATGACTTCAGCACAGAAGAATTTTAATAATCCTGTGACTAGGATCACCTGTCTGCGGAGGCTAGTCAGATACTTTCCCAACCATTCCTGCCCTGCCATTGCTCAAAGGGCGAACGGCCAAAGCAAATATGGTGGAAAGGATGGAGGTCATACATAGGCTTGACAACATGAACTTCCATTCACCAAGGATGACCTGGCTACAGCCACTGTAATACAGCCTATTTGTCAGTAGCAGAGACCAACACTGAGTCCCCATTATGGCATCATTCCCTGGGGTGATCAGCCAGGCCTCTGGTGGCAGGTTGATCATATTGGACAGCTTCTATCATGGAAGGGCAGGAATTTTTAATTCCTGAAATAGATATTACTCTACATGGATTTGTCTTACCTATAAGGAAATTTTCTTCCAAAATGATCATCCATGGAATTGAAACATGTCTAGTCCACCATGGCGGTATTCCACAGCATTGCTTCTTGTCAAGGAGCTCATCTAATAGTAAATGAAATATAATAATAGGCCTATGCTCATGGAATTCACTGATCGTACCATGTTCATCCTGAAGCAGCTGGTTTGACAGACTTGTAAAAAAAACCTTTTAAAGGCGCAGTTACAGTGTGAACTATATGGAAACACTGCAGGGCTAGGGTAATGTCCTCCAGGATGTGGTATATGTTCTAAATTAGCCTTCAACACATGGTGTTTTTCTCATAACCAGGATTTGTTGCCTAGGAATTAAGCGGTGGAAATGGAGGTGTCTCTGCTCATTATTGCCCACTAGTGATCTACTTCCTAGTGTTGATCCACCAGAAAACTTTTGCTTCCCATCTTGGTCACCTTAGGTCCTGCTGGTCTAAAGATCTTAGCTCGGGCTTCCCTGGTGGCGCAGTAGTTGAGAGTCCGCCTGCCGATGCAGGGGACACGGGTTCGTGCCCCAGTCCGGGAAGATCCCACATGCCGCGGAGCGGCTGGGCCCGTGAGCCATGGCCGCTGAGCCTGCGCGTCCGGAGCCTGTGCTCCACAACGGGAGAGGCCACAGCAGTGAGAGGCCCGTGTACCGCAAAAAAATAAAAATAAAAATCTTAGCTCTAAATGAATGAATGCTTCTCCCAGGAGACACAACAATGATTGAGTTGGAAGTTAAAACTGTAACCAGGTCAGTTTGGACTCCTCATGCCTTTTAATTCAGAGGCAAAGAAAGGGTTTAATATACTGGCTGGAGTGACTGAGCCTGATTACCACGGAGAAATTGGACTGCCACTCCACGATGGAGGTAAGGAAGAGTATGTCTGGAGTACAGGAGATCCCTTAGGACATCACTTAGTACAATCGTCTTGTGACCTGAGTCAGTGTAAAACTACAACCTAAGTCAGTTCAGGACTACTAAGGTCCCAGACCCTTCAGGAATAAAGGGTTGGTCAAACCACCAGACAAATTACCACAATTATCTGAGGTGTTTGCTGAGGATAAAGGAAATATGGAATGGATAGTGAAAGCAAATAGTTAAAAAAAACATCTATGACCATGTGACCAATTACAGAAATGAGGACTGTAATACTTATATTTTCTGTAATTTTTTGAATGTGTCATATATATGAGACTATTCTAAATAATCTGTTCATCTGTGTGGATCTGATTCAGTAAATTGAAAAGGTCTTAAGAGAAGAATTGAGGTTTCCCCGAAGAGGACGAAATTCCACTTATAAACAGCAGCTTCAGCCCATGCCTGAAAGCTTCAGCCTGACCTTCCTGACAGCCTGCTTTACACATATCAGACTTGCCTAGCCAGCCCCATAATCAGATAAACCGATTCTTTGAAAAACATCTTGTAATGTGTATCCCCTACTGGTTCTGCTTCTCTATTTGAATTCTAAGTGATATACTATTTTTCCTGAATGTAGAAAAGTACACTAAAATCCCACCACTTCATATCATATGCTGAGCTAAAGCTCTCTGCCAGTTTTCATTCTGAATACTCTTATCAACAGACAGAACTCACATCATGGATGTACCTTGTATATTTGCTTTTAGAAAAATGAAAGAATGTTATTACTGAATATAAACTAGAGTGTAGAAGCAGCATCATTAAAGGAAGTAAACCAAGTATATGTGGACAACATTTCTTGTTAATAGTTATGTGTTTTACAGGAAATTATGAGGGACAGTTTTTCCAATCTAAAAATGTTAACATAATTGATGACCTGGACTTCATGAAAATTATAAACTACTTTTCTGTGAAAGACAGTCAAGACAATGAGAAGACAAGTCACTGGGAAAAAATATTTATAAAAGACATATCTGATAAAAGATTATTATACCAATAGACAAAAAACTCTTAAAACTCAGTAATAAGAAAAGGAACAACCTCATTTTAAAATAAGCGAAAGATCTAAACTAACACCTTACCAAAGAAGATAAACAGATGGCAAATAAGCATATGAAAAGATGCTCAAAACCATATGTTATTAAGGCATTGCAAATTAACACAACAATGAGATACCACTACTGTTAGAATGGTCAAAATCCAAAACACTAACAGCACCAAAGTCTAGCGAGGATATGGAGCAACAGGAACTCTCATTCACTGCTGGTGAGAATTCAAAATAGTACAGCCATTTTGGGCTTCCCTGGTGGCGCAGTGGTTGAGAGTCTGCCTGCCGATGCGGGGGACATGGGTTCATGCCAGGGTCCGGGAGGATCCCACATGCCACGGAGCGGCTGGGCCCGTGAGCCATGGCCGCTGAGCCTGCGCGTCCGGAGCCTGTGCTCCGCAAGGGAAGGGGCCATAACGGTGAGAGGCCCGCGTACAGCAAAAAAAAAAAAAAAAAGTACAGCAACTTTGGAAGACAGTTTTTTATAAAATGAAACATACTCTTACCATATGGTCCAGCAATCATGGCCCTTGGTTGTTACCCAAAGTCACTGAAAACTTACGTTCACACAAAAACCTATACACAGGTGGTTATAGCAACTTTTTCATAATTGCCAAAACTGGGAAGCAATCAAGATGTCCTTGAGTAGGTAAATGAAAAATAAACAATAGTAGATCCAGAAAATGAAATATTACTCAGTACTAAAAGGAAACAAGCTATCAAGCCACGAAAAGACATGGAGGGATCTTAAATGCATTCTACTAAGTGAAAGAAGCCAAATGGAAAAAGCCTCCATAGTGTATGATTCCAGCTATATGGCATTCTGGAAAAAACAAAACAATAGAGAGAGTCAAAGATCATTGGTTGCCAAGGGTTAAGAAAGGGGAAGGAATAAATAGGTGGAACACAGGATTTTTAGGACAGTGAAACTATTCTGTATGACACTATAACAGTAGATACATGCCATTATATACTTGTCAAAGCTAATAGAGCACACAACACTGAAAAAGAACCTTAAGGTGAACTGTGGACTCTGGTGATAATGATATGTCATAGTAGGTTCATGACTGTTACAAACACTCTGGTGGGTGATGCTTATGGTCAGGCAGGGTGTGCATGTGGGGGGCAGAAGGTATATGAGAAATCTCTGTACCCTTTATTCAATTTTTCTTTGAACCTAAAACTGCTCTAAAAACTAAAATCTATTTTTAAAAGTCTCTTTAAGACTTTTCCACCATCACTAAAATGAATTCTAAGAATATATAAAAAAAGAAATTAAGTCATTAAAGCTTGGGGGGTGTGTTTCTTCTAACTATAGAACCTCCTTAATTAAATGAGTTGCTATAATGCAAATTTGCACCACCTGAGGTTTCATTATGAATTACTGGGATTTGTTATCATGAGACATTGAATTAACCATTTTGACAAACTTGAGATAGAAAAATAATCAAAATATCCACTAGACAAATAACTTATAATTGCAAAATCACAAATTATGACCAACTTAATATAATTGCACTTCTATACTATAAGAGTATATTATATTGTGAACTCATTATATATTAAATTGCCACAAAGGGATTGTCTAGCTAACACAATAAGATAGTGTTTATATATGATAAAATATATTTAAGTGTCAAAAAGGATCTGAAAGAAAAAAATCTATTTTTTCTAAAGTATTCACCTTATTTATTAGGAATCATATTTCAGCATCAGCAAAAACTTAGTGAAGGAGTTTACAATGCTGAAACATTTACAATGAAATGAATTTTTACTTGGATAGAGAGAGTATATTGAGAGTATACTGAATTTTTTGGTTTAACAGCCACGGTGTCAAAGAACTGATAATTTCACTACCAAAAAAAGACCTACCAGTAGCAAAGATGTCAGCAATGAACATTTAACACAACACAGATGAAACAGTTCATTGCAGCTTCAAATTAAACATGAGTAAAAGAATCTATTATTTTTTACATTTCTCAAATTTTCACCATTTGAAAAGTAATCCATATCATAATTCACTGCCTCAGGGACCTCCAGCCCACATGTATATCCTCTTGGATTCAGTTTTCATTCTCTACACTGTGTAACTGCCTCGTAATATTCACCTCCACCTGCTTTTTTTAATTGGCAGAGACATACCCAAGTCCTAAGACCTACAAACCTGCCTGAACTAGTAAGGAAACAATGACATAAGCCTTTCTATACTCCTATAAATCATATATACCATAATAGCTATAATTTTTATTGAACAATAATGAGCTCCTAACTCTGACAGAATAGAAGAGGTAAACTAAAAAATGTTTGAAATCAAAACTCATTGAACAGACACAAAAATTTCTAAGAAATAAAATTTGTCTTTGGAGCCTCTCAGGGCTACTTTCCAAGCTTTTATACACATCTTTGATATTTCTGGTCTTCACTACAAGTTACCAGAGTTGCATCAACTCAACTCTGTATGTCTAATCCATCCTTTCCCACCAGATAACCACACATATAAATCCCTCCTTTAAAAAAAATCCCTCCCTTTTTCCAATTCACCTATTATCACAGTGAAAAACAATAGGTTACAAAATAATTTATTTGTATATGATAACAGTTTAATACATTAGCCTCTTTATTTCAACAGAATAACACTATATTTATCCAATGCATAATATAATGATGGACACCCAGGCAGAATGACAGTTAGGTCAAAGTAATATTTTTGTACATGGGAACTTCTACCACTTGAGACAGTCACTCATGTTTTATAATCTTAACAGGAGAAAGTATTTTTCACCCTTTTCCCCAAACCTCAATTTTGATTCCTCTAGTCATAACCAGGGTTAATTGTCTTCAAAGTGCTGTGTGCAAGGCAATCCATTGAAAAGTGGGGAAAATACATTAATTTCTTGTTCATGTTAACAAGTATAACATTACAGACTACCTCAAACTTAGTGCTGTAAAACAACAATCATTTGTTTAGCTCATGAATGTGCAATTTAGGCAGAGCTGGATGGGGACAGCTTGTCTCTGCTCTACATGGCATTAGTTGGGGATGCTCAAAGGATGGCATGTGCCAGCCTCACTCACACAGCTGGCAGTTAATGTTCTCAGGCAGGACTTAGGCTGGGGCTGCCAAGACGAATATATACACATGGCTTGCCAACATGGTGAGTAGGATCAAAAAGAAGCAGGAGAGAGAGAGAGAGAGAGAGAGAGAGAGAGAGAGAGAGAGAGAGAGAGGGAGAAAACAAGCCCTAGGAGGAACCTAGATTGCCTTCCTGAGCTCAATTCCTGAGCACTCCATTAGTTGAGGCAATTACAGTGCTTTGCTAGGCTCAACAGAAGAAAGAATAGACTACAAATTCTGATGGGCGAATGACAAGGTTCTGGGTGCTTATGTGGGATAAGAAGTATTGTAGCTATTTTTCAAAAATAGAAATCACCCTTTATATTTATTTTTACCAAAAAATAAAGCAGATAATTAATCTTACTAATCTTACTAATATTTTATGTGAGGCTCAGTATGGTCCCCTCTCTGAGTTCAGTCCTTATGTTAGTGACATGTTATTTACTATCAGTGAATTACCATGAAGGAAGGGTGAAAGTTCCAGAACACAGAGATACTGAGAGAGGTGCCTTGCTTTTTCCTTCATTTCTAGCCTACAGTGATATGTGTAACAGTCAGTGCCCCTGGCTAACTAGCTTTAAGTGTACTGTCAAGTGATCTTAAATTATTCCTCACAAAATGGACCAGTGCCTTAAAAGAAGAGTTCTGCAAAGAAACTTCAGATTAACTCTAATAACACAAACTCATGTGAACTGTGAGAAGATGAGTTGTCACTTTCCCTTCTCTCCAGAAAGGTTGTAGATTGACCATTAGACGATGTAAAAATAATAATGACTTAGCCATACAAGAAAAAAAGTTGTCCAAAATATTTGTTTTAAATTATCAAGAAGACCATTTGAATTACTGTTGAAGACTGTTATTCCTTTATATTGTACATTGAACTGTTAGCAAATTAATATGAACCTGTCGTGATTTGCAGACATTTGAAAATTAAACAACTGAACCCTGAAAGAAAAAACCTTTAAGGTCATACAATATTCATACTAGTAATATATTTAATGTCTCTAAATACAAAATTGAAGCCAACTCCACATTTTTAAATATAGCAGTACCATATGAATGTGTATATATAGTAAACAGAGATGTGTATAAAACTTTAAAAATAACTAAATATATACAATTATGTATATAGATAGGTATATGACTAACATGTATAATATATGTATAAATATGTCTATATGAATCTGTGTAAATTCTCTACATAATATATATGAACACATATATGTGAGATAATTCTTTTTTCAGTTTCTTTTTTCAAGCTTTTGCTTGCTTGAAAGCTCACTTCCATGTAAGAAGTCCAACAATCATGAAAGAACTATGCTGCACGAACAGAGAGAAGCCACATGAAGGTTGATCGAACCATGAACCCTCTTGGACCTGCCAGCATGGCTGAACTACCAGCTGAGTAGTGTAGAGTAAATGACTCTAGTCAGAGCCACAGAAAGCAGAACTGCCCAGAAGAGCACCACCTGGATTTCTGACCCATGAATGTTAACCAAATGAAATAAAATGTTCTTTTTTGAATTCCCTTAATTGTGGGGTATGTTCTTAATTTAGATAGAGATAGTAAAAATACACACAGTTTCCGTGAAAATCATACGCTTTATCCTGCAATTGCTACTTATTAGCTGTGACTTTGAGCAAATTACTTAACCTCTTTGGGCCTCTATTTCCTTACCTTCAAAAAAGGATCATAAAAGTATCTATTTCATAGGATTCTTTTTTAGGAATTAATGAGTAAATATATATAAACACTTAAAACAGTACCTAGCACATTTTAAGTTACTTATAAGTGTTGGCTATAATCATTTATCATGAGTGTTTATATAGGTCAATTCTCTAATAAATAAATCTTTTTTGTTTTCTATAGTACATTTCTTGACCATCACTCCTATTGCAGTTTAATCTCTTACAGGCTCATTTACTGGACAAATTTAAAACAGTAGAAATATATTGTGTAAATGACTATATTTTCTCAGAAAAGTCTATCAATCAATTCATTCATTTAAACATTTATAGAACAATTGAAATTTATCAGATATAAGTGCTAACAATAAATAATGAATTATATTTCATCTCTGATCTTAAGAAGCTAATCATTTTTTGGTGATATAGAAACACAAGCAAACCAACTAATGTCAGTACAGTATAATAAGTGCTATAATTGAGATAGTAGGGTGTATGAAAGCATTAGATGAGGGGCAACCTTTCACTATTTCATGAGTGAGTTTTTTTGGGGGGGAAAGGTCAACAGATGACACCACAGGAAAAAGTTAACCTTGAGCTGAGTCATAAAAGATGAGAAGTACTTGGTAAGGCGGAAGACTGTAGAAGGATAATTTCAAAAATTTAGGTACAAATGAAATCTATGTGGATGAAGAATATAGAGAAGTAAAACTGATGACACTCAAGAAAAATACAATGCCAAGGTTGAGATGGAAAATATTTTTAAGATTTTTTTTGATATGGACCATTTTTAAAGTATTTACTGAATTTGTTACAATATTGCTTCTGTTTTATGTTTTGTTTTTTTGACCACAAGGCATGTGGGATCTTAGCTCCCCAACCAGGGATCAAAGCCATAACCCCTGCATTGGAAGGCGACATCTTAACCACTGGATCACCAGGGAAATCCCCAAATGTAAATTTTTAATATGTAATCTAATGAGTATTAACTTCATTTTAAAAGGCATAGAGCCATTTAAAAGATCTGATTAGCTATCTGTGTTACACAGATTATCATAGAGGGTAGCTTGGAAGATGAGGAGAATTGAAACAAGACCAACATGGAGATCATTGATAAAGTTTGCTTGATAAGAGCTAGTCTCAAGTAGGAGTAAAGTGGTTAGAAAACAGGGTACAAGTTCAAGATATACTTCAAAGGTAGAATCAATAGGACTTGGTGATGGATTAGATTAAGTCAAGGTATTATTTTTGTATTAAAAATATAACAGCAGCATTACATGATATATATATATTTTTAACATCTTTATTAGAGTATAATTGCTTTACAATGGTGTGGTAGCTTCTGCTTTATAACAAAGTGAATACATATATCCCCATATCTCTTCCCACTTGCGTCTCCCTCCCACCCTCCCTATCCCACCCCTCTAGGTGGTCACAAAGCACTGAGCTGATCTCCCTGTGCTATGTGGCTTCTTCCCACTAGCTATCTATTTTACATTTGGTAGTGTATATACGTCCATGTCACTCTCTTTGTCCCAGCTTACCCTTCCCACTCCCCGTATCAAAAATGGCAGAAGACCTAAATAGACATTTCTCCAAAGAAGATATACAGATTGCCAATGAACACATGAAAGGATGCTCAACATCACTAATCATCATAGAAATGCAAATCAAAACTGCAATGAGGTATCACCTCACACCAGTCAGAATGGTCATCATTAAAAAATCTACAAATAATAAATGCTGGAGAGGGTGTGAAGAAAAGGGAACCCTCTTGCACTGTTGGTGGGAATGTAAATTGATACAGCCACTATGGAGAACAGTATGGAGGTTCCTTAAAAAACTACAACTAGAACTACCATATCACCCAGCAATCCCACTACTGGGCATATACCCTGAGAAAACCATAATTCAAAAGGAGTCATGTACCACAGTGTTCATTGCAGCTCTATTTACAATAGCCAGGACATGGAAGCAAACTAAGTGTCCATCCACAGATGAATGGATAAAGAAGATGTGGCACATAAATACAATGGAATATTACTCAGCCATAAAAATAAATGAAATTGAGTTACTTGTAGTGAGGTGGATGGACCTAGAGTCTGTCATACAGAGTGAAGTAGTCAGAAAGAGAAAAATAAATACCTTATGCTAAAACATATATATGGAATCTAAAAAAAAAAAAATGGTTCTGAAGAACCTAGGGGCAGGACAGGAATAAAGATGCAGACGTACATGGTATATTAGTGTATACTGAATTACACTAAAATATAACTGCATTTTCACATATTTTATTATATTCAGAGAAAAACATTTATTTTAAAACTGTCAAGTCTACAGGGTTGACGTAAGCAGTGCTGGAAGGAAAGTGTGGATGTGAAACAGAAGGTAAAAGAGCAAAGTAAGCCTCAGCTCAGTGGCACTTACTCAAAACACTGTCATTAGTTGTAAAGGAAGTATTTGGCATCAGGAAGTGGAATAGGCAGAAATATTATGATTAATATTATGCAAATATTTTAGTCTTTCTTCCAGTGTCTTTTATAAATTATTTAGTTTCTAATAAGAGTATGATGATAATTCAGAGAGGAGCAACAGGTAAACATAGGGTATTACTTTTAATGTGATAACTTCATTTTAGATAATTTTAAGTGTTCAGTTCATCATGAATTACAAAAATTTCTCAGCCTAATTCTTCAAGTAAGCCTGAATAATCTAAGAAACAAGACTTTTCTTTATAAATATAGGCGTTAAGAGAACACAGAAAGTTAATTATTCACTTTTTTTAGATTTTCCATGTTTGGACTTAGTAGTCTTTCCAAAACTTACATAATAACTCAGCAGAGTGGCAAGATATAGTCATGTGGTAAAATTACTTAAAAAAAAAAAAGGTAAACACACACACACACACACACACACACACACACACACACGATCAAGTTGGAAAAAGATCTACTATCTCAATTTTTCTTTAAAATGAGGTGACAAAGTGAGTAAAATAATTCTTCCAGGATACTTTCAATAAAAATATGTAGAACCTATGGGCTATTTCATAACCATGTTTGAAAAAATATTTTTTTCTCAGAAAAAATGTTTTCCTTAAAGCAATACTTATCAGTCATTCTCCAGAACACATGTCTGCCCATTGGGAATTTATATTTCTCAGGGAATGAACTATATTCCCTGCATAAAATGCATGATTATTCACAAACATTAATATTCATATTTAATATAGTCTACATTTTGAATATATAGTAATAATAAATGTATTAATGATACATCCTCAGTTTAGCTCCTGTTTTAGTTAATTGAAAAAAAATCTTGCATTATCAAGTCTATGTTCTAACAAAAATAGTCTCCATCAGTAAGATGCAGTAACAAGTCATCAGTGGAGATATGTCTTTAAGTATCATATTAACTGTATAAACATTTTATTTCCAAATGATTTTTTAATATTACTTTAAGATCACATAAAGAAAACCAACTTAGGGCCATTAAGGCATTTCAAGATTAAACTGCCTAACAATTTCTTTTATGTTAAAAACTTTCCAAATTGGCAGATAGCAAGTTAGAGTTAAGTTGAAATTAAACATGGGCTATAAATTTTAATTAATAAAGGTATGATACAAAATTGTTTCATACGAAAAGTCGTTATTGATGGAATTTTATTTAAAGATTAAGAAAAAGCTTAGATATAAGGCAGGATATGTTTTTCTTTTATACCTGGATTCACGTTTACATGTCCCGTTACAGAACTTATATTTTTGGAAAATAATTACTCTCTGTATTTTGGAAGAGCCTTCAGCATTGTCTGTATGTATTCTAATAGTTTGAAGTGTATAAATATAATAAGTATAATCTCACAGCAATGTGAAGCGCCCAAAAGAAAATTTAGCAAAACAAATCGTTGTGTCAGAAACGTGCATGTGTGCGTTTAATTCACTTCTACATTCTTAATGTTCTTGACATTGCTTCTCATTGCATTTGATAAAAGTAAACTATTACATGTGCTGTCAAAAAACCTAAGCATATCTTTTGAGCAAAGATATACTTGATATTATGTTTACGTGACAAAAGTTTGTTTTATCTAGAATACTTCTTAGGAGTCCTGGGGAGGACAACACCCCAAAACTGATATTTTTTTGAGGCGCTGTTTAGAATTTCTCTTTTAACTCTCCATCCCCGTGGAAGACATAAAGTCTCTTAAGGAGATTAGTTTAAAGGACATTCAATTATTAGAGACAATAATCTCTGCCACCACCCTCAAACAAATTCATACATATTTAAGAAGAAGTTTGCTGTATTCAGATTGCTGCCAGGAATTTAAATTCCTTCTAATAAATTATGTCATAACAATGGCAGAAATATTTTTTAAATATGAACACACACCAAGACAATGGGCAAGAAGACCCGAAAGGTATCAGTATAATTTTAGAATGTGTGAAGCAGCTTTATCTGATAAAATTGATAACTGAATGCCTGCAGATGCCATGAAAAGCAGGTCAGTCTACTCTGGAAGGGCTGAGGAACTGCACGTACAATGCACTGTGGAAGGCAGCATGAAGCAGGAGTTGAAAATAGGAGTGTTTAAAAGTCTATATGAGGGGCAATGAGACCCTCAGTCTTCTCCTAGATTCAGCACCTTTCTCCTCCACCCAGTAGACTACAGGATTAATTCGTAGAGAACTGGAAGCAGAGAAGCCCCAGCTCAGGGAAACCAAGCATTGTAAAGAAAGCAAAGGCCCTACTGGAAATGGGGCCAGACTCTATTGACAAACCCCAACCAGAAGCCAGACAAGGAAGCCCTAGAGAGGCAATCCGTACCCATCAGTCCACAGTGATCAGCTGGGGGCACAAAGCAGAAGGAGGGTGTAAAATTAATCTAAAGGGATAAACAGAGAACTTTCTTCACAGAAAGTAATAAAAAATGAAAAAGCATATGGAAAAGAAAAACAAGGGCTCTAGGAAATTAATAATAGGATATATGAAAATTAAAATATATATTGTATAATATGTATACGTGTATACATTATACACACACAAATACTTTAGAAAGTTTGGATGTCTGCAAGATAACATTTAAATAATTTCCATAATATTAAAGCAAAAGGGGGCTTCCGGGAAGATGGCGGAAGAGTAAGACGCGGAGGTCATCTTCCTCCCCACAGATAGACCAGAAATACATTTACACGTGGAACAACTCCTACAGAACACCTACTGAACACTGGCAAAAGACCTCAGACCTCCCAAAAGGCAAGAAATCCCCCACGTACCTGGAGGGGGTTAAAAACGCTGCTTAAAGGAGCTCCAGAGACGGGCGCGAGCCGCGGCTAAAAGCACGGACCTCAGAGACGGGCAGGAGATGCTAAGGCTGCTGCTGCCACCACCAAGAAGCCTGTGTGCGAGCACAGGTCACTCTCCACACCTCCCTTCCGGGGAGCCTGTGCAGCCCGCCACTGCCAGGGTCCCGGGATCTAATGACAACTCCCGCGGGAGAGCGCACGGCGCGCCTCAGGCTGGTGCAACGTCACGCCGGCCTCTGCCGCCGCAGGCCCGCCCCGCCCTCCGTGCCCCTCCCTCCCTCCCTCCCGGCCTGTGTGAGCCGGAGCCCCGGAATCAGCGGCTCCTTTAACCCTGTCCTGTCTGAGCGAAGAACAGACGCCCTCCGATGACCTACAAGCAAAGGCGGGGCCAAATCCAAAGCTGAGCCCCCGGGAGCTGTGAGAACAAAGAAGAGAAAGGGAAATCTCTCCCAGCAGCCTCAGAAGCAGCGGATTAAAGCTCCACAATCAACTAGATGTACCCTGCATCTGTGGAATACCTGAACAGACAACTAATCATCCCAAATTGAGGAGGTGGACTTTGAGAGCAAGATTTATGATTTTTTCCCCTTTTCCTCTTTTTGTGAGTGTGTATGTGTATGCTTCTGTGTGAGATTTTGTCTGTAGCTTTGCTTCCACCATTTGTCCTAGGGTTCTATCTGTCCGTTTTTTTAAATTTTTTTTCTTAATAATAAATTTTTTATTTTAATAACTTTATATATATATATATATATTTTTCGGTACACGGGCCTCTCACTGCTGTGGCCTCTCCTGTTGCGGAGCACAGGCTCTGGATGCACAGGCTCAGTGGCAATGGCTTACGGGCCCAGCCAGCCCGCGACATGTGGGATCCTCCCGGACCGGGGCACGAACCCGCATCCACTGCATCGGCAGGCGGACTCCCAACCAGTGCGCCACCAGGGAAGCCCAACTTTATTATATTTTATCTTACTTTATTTTATTTTACTTTATCTTCTTTCTTTCTTTCTTTTTTTCCTTCCTTCCTTCCCTCCTTCCTTCCTTCCTCCCTGCCTCCCTCCTTTCTTTCTTTCTTTCTATTTCTACTAATTCTTTCTTTCTACTTTTTCTCCCTTTTATTCTGAGCCGTGTGTATGAAAGGCTCTTGGTGCTGCAGCCAGGAGTCAGTGATGTGCCTCTGAGGTGGGAGAGCCAACTTCAGGACACTGGTCCACAAGAGACTTCCCAGCTCCACATAATATCAAATGACGAAAATCTCCCAGAGATCTCCATCTCAACACCAGCACACAGCTTCACTCAACGACCAGCAAGCTACAGTGCTGGACATCCTATGCTAAAAAACTAACTAGACAGGAACACAACCCCACACATTTGCAGAGAGGCTTCCTAAAATCATAATAAGTCCACAGACACCTGAAAACACACCACCAGACGTGGACCTGCCCACCAGAAAGACAAGATCCAGCCTCATCCACCAGAACACAGACACTTGTCCCCTCCACCAGGAAGCCTACACAACCCACTGAACCAACCTTGGCCACTGGGGACAGACACCAAACATAACGGGAACTACGAACCTGCAGCCTGCCAAATGGAGACCCCAAACACAGTAAGATAAGGAAAATGAGAAGACAGAACAACACACAGCAGATGAAGGAGCAAGATAAAAACCCACCACACCTAACGAATGAAGAGGAAATAGGCAGTCTACCTGAAAAAGAATTCAGAAAAATGATAGTAAAGATGATCCAAAATCTTGGAAATAGAATAGACAAAATGCAAGAAACATTTAACAAGGACCTAGAAGAACTAAGGATGAAACAAACAATGATGAACAACACAATAAATGAAATTAAAAATACTCTAGATGGGATCAATAGCAGAATAACTGAGGCAGAAGAATGGATAAGTGACCTGGAAGATAAAATAGTGGAAATAACTACTGCAGAGCAGAATAAAGAAAACAGAATGAAAAGAACTGAGGACAGCCTCAGAGACCTCTGGGACAACATTAAACTCACCAACATTCGAATTATAGGGGTTCCAGAAGAAGAAGAGAAAAAGAAAGGGACTGAGAAAATATTTGAAGAGATTATAGTTGAAAACTTCCCTAATATGGGAAAGGAAATAGTTAATCAAGTCCAGGAAGCACAGAGAGTCCCATACAGGATAAATCCAAGGAGAAATATGCCAAGACCCATATTAATCAAACTGTCAAAAATTAAATACAAAGAAAACATATTAAAAGCAGCAAGGGAAAAACAACAAATAACACACAAGGGAATCCCCATAAGGTTAACAGCTGATCTTTCAGCAGAAACTCTGCGAGCCAGAAGGGACTGTCAGGACATATTTAAAGTGATGAAACAGAAAAACCTGCAACCAACATTACTCTACCCATCAAGGATCTCATTCAGATTTGATGGAGAAATTAAAACCTTTACAGACAAGCAAAAGCTGAGAGAGTTCAGCACCACTAAACCAGCTTTACAACAACTGCTAAAGGAACTTCTCTAGGCAAGAAACACAAGAGAAGGAAAAGACCTACAACAACAAACCCAAAACAATTAAGAAAATGGGAATAGGAACATACATATCGATAATTACCTTAAATGTAAAAGGACTAAATGCTCCCACCAAAAGACACAGATTGGCTGAATGGATACAAAAACAAGACCCTTATACTTGCTGTCTACAAGAAACCCACTTCAGAGCTAGAGACACATACAGACTGAAAGTAAGGGGATGGAAAAAGATATTTCATGCAAATGGAAACGAAAAGAAAGCTGGAGTAGCAACTCTCATATCAGACAAAATAGACTTAAAAATAAAGACTATTAGAAGAGACAAAGAAGGACACTACATAATGATCAAGGGATTGATCCAAGAAGAAGATATAACAATTGTAAATATTTATGCACCCAACATAGGAGCACCACAATACATAAGGCAAATACTAACAGCCATAAAAGGGGAAATTGACAGTAACACATTCATAGTAGGGGACTTTAACACCCCACTTTCACCAATGGACAGATCGTCGAAAATGAAAATAAATAAGGAAAAACAAGCTTTAAATGATACATTAAACAAGATGGACTTAACTGATATTTATAGGACATTCCATCCAAAAACAACAGAATACACATTTTTCTCAAGTGCTCATGGAACATTCTCCAAGATAGATCATACCTTGGGTCACAAATCAAGCCTTGGTAAATTTAAGAAAATTGAAATTGTATCAAGTATCTTATTTGACCACAACGCTATGAGACTAGATATCAATTACAGGAAAAGATCTCTAAAAAATACAGACACATGGAGGTTAAACAATACACTACTTAATAACGAAGTGATCACTGAAGAAATCAGAAAATACCTAGAAACAAATGACATTGGAGACACGACGACCCAAAATCTATGGGATGCAGCAAAAGCAGTTCTAAGAAGGAAGTTTATAGCAATACAATCCTACCTTAAGAAACAGGAAAAATCTCGAATAAACAACCTAACCTTGCACCTAAAGCAATTAGAGAAAGAAGAACAAAAAAACGCCAAAGTTAGCAGAAGGAAACAAATCATAAAAATCAGATCAGAAATAAATGAAAAAGAAATGAAGGAAACGATAGCAAAGATCAATAAAACTAAAAGCTGGTTCTATGTGAAGATAAACAAAATTGATAAACCATTAGCCAGACTCATCAAGAAAAAGAGGGAGAAGACTCAAATCAATAGAATTAGAAATGAAAAAACGAGAAGTAACAACTGACACTGCAGAAATACAAAAGATCATGAGAGATTGCTACAAGCAACTCTATGCCAATAAAATGGACTACCTGGAAGCAATGGACAAATTCTTAGAAATGCACAACCTGCCAAGACTGAATCACGAAAAAATAGAAAATATGAACAGACGAATCACAAGCACTGAAATTGAAACTGTGATTAAAAATCTTCCAACAAACAAAAGCCCAGGACCAGATGGCTTCACAGGCGAATTCTATCAAATATTTAGAGAAGAGCTAACACCTATCCTTCTCAAACTCTTCCAAAATATAGCAGAGGGAGGAACACTCCCAAACTCATTCTACGAGGCCACCATCACCCTGATACCAAAAGCAGCCAAGGATGTCACAAAGAAAGAAAACTACAGGCCAATATCACTGATGAACATAGATGCAAAAATCCTCAACAAAACACTAGCAAACAGAATCCAACATCATATTAAATGGATCATACACCATGATCAAGTGGGGTTTATTCCAGGAATGCAAGGCTTCTTCAATATACGTAAATCAATCAACGTGATACACCATATTCACAAATTGAAGGAGAAAAAACATATGATCATCTCAATAGATGCAGAGAAAGCTTTTGACAAAATTCGACACCCATTTATGATAAAAACCCTGCAGAAAGTAGGCATAGAGGGAACTTTCCTCAGCATAATAAAGGCCATATATGACAAGCCCACAGCAAACATCATCCTCAATGGTGAAAAACTGAAAGCATTTCCACTAAGATCAGGAACAAGACAAGGTTGCCCACTCTCACAACTCTTATGCAACGTAGTTTTGGAAGTTTTAGCCACAGCAATCAGGGAAGAAAAGGAAATAAAAGGAATACAAATTGGAAAAGAAGAAGTAAAGCTGTCACTGTTTGCAGATGACATGATACTATACATAGAGAATCCTAAAGATGCTACCAGAAAACTAGTAGAGCTAATCAATGAATTTGGTAAAGTAGCAGGATACAAAATTAATGCACAGAAATCTCTGACATTCCTATACAGTAATGATGAAAAATCTGAAAGTGAATTCAAGAAAACACTCCCATTTACCACTGCAACAAAAAGAATAAAATATCTAGGAAAAAGCCTACATAAGGAGACAAAAGAACTGTATGCAGAAAATTATAAGACACTGATGAAAGAAATTAAAGATGATACATATAGATGGAGAGATATACCATGTTCTTGGATTGGAAGAATCAACATTGTGAAAATGACTCTACTACCCAAAGCAATCTATAGATTCAATGCAATCCCTATCAAACTACCACTGGCATTTTTCACAGAACTAGAACAAAAAATTTCACAATTAATGTGGAAACACAAACGACCCCGAATAGCCAAAGCAATCTTGAGAACGAAAAACGGAGCTGGAGGAATCAGGCTCCCTGACTTCAGACTATACTACAAAGCTACAGTAATCAAGACAGTATCATACTGGCACAAAAACAGAAAGATAGATCAATGGAACAGGATAGAAAGCCCAGAGATAAACCCACGCACATATGGTCACCTTATCTTTGATAAAGGAGGCAGAAATGTACAGTGGAGAAAGGACAGCCTCTTCAATAAGTGGTGCTGGGAAAACTAGGCAGGTACATGTAAAAGTAGGAGACTAGATCACTCCCTAACACCATACACAAAAATAAGCCCAAAACGGATTAAAGACCTAAATGTAAGGCCAGAAACTATCAAACTCTTCGAGGAAAATATAGCAAGGACACTCTATGACATAAATCACAGCAAGATCCTTTTTGACCCACCACCTAGAGAAATGGAAATAAAAACAAAAATAATCAAATGGGACGTAATGAAACTTCAAATCTTTTGCACAGCAAAGGAAACCATAAACAAGACCAAAAGACAACCCTCAGAATGGGAGAAAATATTTGCAAATGAAGCAACTGACAAATGATTAATCTCCAAAATTTATAAGCAGCTCATGCAGCTTAATAACAAAAAAACAACCCAAGCCAAAAATGGGCAGAAGACCTAACATTTCTTCAAAGAAAAGATACAGACTGCCAACAAACACATAAAAGAATGTTCAACATCACTAATCATTAGAGAAATGCATATCAAAACTACAATGAGATATCATCTCACACCAGTCAGAATGTCCATCATCAAAAAATCTAGAAACAATAAATGCTGGAGAGGGTGTGGAGAAAAGGGAACTCTCTTGCACTGTTGCTGGGAATGTAAGTTGATACAGCCACTGTGGAGAACAGTATGGAGGTTCCTTAAAAAACTACAAATAGAACTACCGTATGACCCAGCAATCCCACTACTGGGCATATAACCTGAGAAAACCATAATTCAAAAAGAGTCATGTACCACAGCGTTCATTGCAGCTCTATTTACAATAGCCCGGAGATGGAAACAACCTAAGTGTCCATCATCAGATGAATGGATAAAGAAGATGTGGCACATATATACAGTGGAATATTACTCAGCCATAAAAAGAAACGAAATTGAGCTATTTGTAATGAGGTGGATAGACCTAGAGTCTGTCATACAGAGTGAAGTAAGTCAGAAAGAGAAAGACAAATACCGTATGCTAACACATATATATGGAATTTAAGAAAAAAAAAGTCATGAAGAACCTAGGGGTAAGACAGGAATAAAGACACAGACCTACTAGAGAATGGACTTGAGGATATGGGGAGGGGGAAGGGTAAGCTGTGACAAAGCGAGAGAGTGGCATGGACATACATACACTACCAAACGTAAGGTAGATAGCTAGTGGGAAGCAGCCACATAGCACAGGGAGATCAGCTCTGTGCTTTGTGACCGCCTGGAGGGGTGGGATAGGGAGGGTGGGAGGGAGGGAGACGCAAGAGGGAAGAGATATGGGAACATATGTGTATATATAACTGATTCATTTTGTTGTAAAGCAGAAACTAACACACCATTGTAAAGCAATTATACTCCAATAAAGATGTTAAAAAAAAAAAAGCAAAAGGTAAGTGATGTAAAACAGGAGAAAATAGTTTTAAAATTAGAGAAATTGTCTAGTAGTTTCTACAGCCAATATTAAGAATTCCAGAAAAAGGAAAGAAAATTAAGAGTGGGAGAAATACCAAAAAAAAAAAAAAAACCTCTCAGAATTGAAAGAAATGATTTTATTCATTGAAAGTGCCCAATACGTGCTAAAAAGGATTAATAATAAAGACTTTCCTTCACCTAAAAGATGAAACTGGAAAAATTTCTGAACCCCAGTGATAATGAATAAATTCTAAAGTTTCTAGTCTCCAAAAATCAGTTCTGTAAAATGGAATAAAAATCACAGTGGCCTTTGACTTTTCAGTGCCTACACTGGAAAGTAGATGACCATAAGGAAAGCCTTCAAAGGTCTGAGGGAAGGCAATATTCAGCCTAGATTTCTAAAGTCAGTTCTGTCTACAATTCATGTTTTGAGGTGAAAAGATAGATATTTTGATACATGCAAGTGTTCAGAAGTTTCAAAAATCACAAATTATCCCTAAAGGAAGTTTCTTTAGAATTGTTGTCCATGAGACCACACTACTCGGCTTTTCTCCAACCTCTCATTATTCCTTCTCTTTTTTTGCAGGCTAATCCTTCTTTACGGAAATATCAAAGTATGCTTTGTTTGTGTGCACTGATAATTTTTTCTTTTATCTTTTTTCAGATAACTGTCACTTGAAATATTTTTCTGTTAATATGTGTACGTAAATATGTACTAATACAAATATATGTTCATATCCATATCTAACAAAAATTATTAAATTCAGATTTTTACTTGAAACTATTCAGAAAATTAGTGTTAAAAAAGTCAAGTCTTGTACAAATTTACTATGTGAAATAAATATATATAATAAAAATCTTTTCCTTTTAAATTCATACAACAAGAATTGATGAGTTCCAATTCCAAAACTATCCTTTTAAAAACTATTAAATGTAGGAAAGTTTTTCAATCCTCTTTCAGAATCAGTTACCTTATATTTAATATTTGAATGATGATAATACCTGTATTATGGGTTGATTGGGAGGCTGAAATGCAATTATGTCAGGTAAAATGACTAGATACAATTGGTGCTTTAAAAACATTTAATGTTGTTTTTTCACTTCAGCCTGCCTTATTTCTTCCCTCAGTCTGAGCATAAACAGAAAAGATGGAATTTTTTTAGAAAATACATATTCCAAATGGAAGAAGATCCTGGCTAGATAGAGTGGAGAAGTGAAGTCAAGATTATCTGAGACATGAGGCGGTAGAATGATTTTATTAGCTGCCATGTGTATAGACTTTGGAGGTAGATGGTAATACCTAAACAGTAAATTTTAGGAGATTTTCTCTGTTTTGTGAGCTATATATTCTTTTACTGATTTTTCAGAAATAACTCCAAGCCTTTTACCAGTCTGTGGAGTTGAATTTGTGTATCTTTTGAATATAACACAATAATGAATCTTATCTTGAGGCAAGAGAAAAATACAGACATTTGTATTTTTCTATTCAGATGCAGAGAAATCACTGCAAATAAGCTTATTATACTTCATACGGCCTCCATTGACAGTCCATTCTAACAGACTTTTTCCTAGTCATCTTTTGACCAGAAATTACCCCATTTGCCACTTTGTAACATGGCATACAGCTTGTATTTAGAAATCTTCACCCTGTTTTACTCTGATCGTATTGAGAAAAATTGTCCCTTTAACGTTCAGTGAAAGTTCAGAGGGACCTCTCATGGAAGGTACCCCAATATAAATGACATCCAATTCTTCATTTTACAGATGAGAAAATCCTAACCCAAATAAGTGAATTAAATTTTCGAAGGTCACATAGTTAGCAGCTGGCAAAGGAGGACTCAGAGCCCACATCTCTTGAATCCTCGCTCAATTTGTCACCTTATATTTCTCACCTTATATTTCTCTGAATACTCAGAGATTCATTAAAAGAATATAATATGGTGATATCTCTCTAGAATTAGGCCAATATAACACCTTAATTTTCTCCAGTAACATTTCTTCAGTGTAGACCTCTGAATGCTCAGCCTCAATCCTTGAGGAAATCTACAAAGGCTTGCTTGACTTGAAACCCAAACTCATTGCTAAATAAAACCATTGTAGCATAAAGCATGGCTTTTGAGAAGCATGTCCAAATAAAAACCTCCGTTGCATTGAGTCATTCTTACTTAAATTTGTTCCTAATATTCAATACTATTTCCCATAATGATTTCAATTATCATTACACATCGACATTTTTAAAAATATCATAGTTGTTTGATTTCATGAGGGAGCTTCTGAAAAACTATTAATTTCCCTATTTGCAAGTCTGTTAGCTTCACCTCGAGATTCAGTTGGAAAAGTAGTTTGAACTGCTAGCTGTTACAACTCATTGTTATGTTTCCTAGTTACTGAAGCAAAGCTGTCCTAAATGAAGACAAAGTAGAAACATTACACCTGTCAAATGAAGTTACCGGGATCTGACAGAAGCTGTTATTGCCTTATCACCAAATTTCAAAGTCTTCTATGCATGATCTGTTTCATTATAGGAACCTACTGTCATGGGATTTATTATTTTTATTCCAAAGCTGCTAAAAAGTATTTTGTTTTATTCACCTATGTCTAATGATGAGATTAACAGTCTGAATCCAAAAGATACCATTGACAGGGACATTGCCATTGATGTCAAGGTGGTCAGAACAATAAAACTAGCAGCTTTGTCACAGGGGTATCATTATAGTGCTTTGCATGAGAAAAAAATAAACTACTTAGCAGACAAAGAGAAACCTCTGCCTTATAAATGAAGATTCGGAAATTTTCTTCTAGTTGGGTTGTATGAAAAATGGAAGTTGTTTGAAAGAGGTGACTTGGAACATTCAAAATGAGAAGCCAGAAATTTAATCTGAGAATTTAATTAAAATATGATGTTATGTAATATAACAGGATATAAGTATTTCCAATATATTTTTCTCTTCAAATATAGTTAGCATAAGATATCTTAATATTTCAAGACCAAATGTTTTATTTTGTGGCTCTTGTATTTTAAATCTAAGAAAACACTTGTTAATTTAATCGTCACATATCTTTTAACAGTGATTTACTCTTTTTTAAAAAAAAAGTTTTCCATTTTTATATAGTTAAAATTATCCACTTTTTCCTTGTGATTTTTGCTTTTGATTTTATGTTTACAGACTAGTCCCATGAGAACACATAAATATTTGTCAATATTTTGTGACAGTACTTGTAAGGTTGAATATTATTTTTAATATCTGTGCGTTTATTTCAGCAATAATTACTGTTCATGGTTTTTTTTGTTTTTTGTTTTTTTTCGGTACGCGAGCCTCTCACTGCTGCGGCCTCTCCCGTTGCAGAGCATAGGCTCCAGACGCGCAGGCTCAGCGGCCATGGCTCACGGGCGCAGCCGCTCCGCGGCATGCGGGATCTTCGCGGACCGGGGCTCGAACCCGTATCCCCTGCATTGGCAGGCGGACTCGCTCAACCACTGCGCCACCAGGGAAGCCTTACTGTTCATGTTTTTTATATTAGAGTCATAGATTCTTTTGTTTTTCCAAATGAGCCAAGCTATACCAGGACATTTATTAAATAATTCATTCTTTCTCCACTCTTTTAAAATGCTATTTTTGTGATGAACGAAATTCATCATAGTTCTTCTCCTGGATTTTGGGCTTTCTATACTGTGATAGACTGATCTACGTGATATTGTGCAAATATCACAATAAATTATAAGAACATGATAGTATATTTTAAACTAAATAATTGACTTTTCTCTCATTACTCTTTTAAATTTTTAATCTCATTTCTTCTTGGAAATAAACTTCATAACTGAGTAAGGTTCCTAAAAAAAAGCCTTTTGCTTACATTAGGATATATTTATTATGGATTACTGTAAGGAAGTGTGTTATGCCTCTCCCATTAAAATCATCTCTTTTGTTCCACAGCAGAATTTTGAACATTTTTGTACAGTTCAGTCTACTTCTTTTTGAAGTTCATTCCTTGGTATTTTATTTTTTATTTATTTATAGCTATCATTTCATTTATTTAGTTGCTAATATATGATCTTTCCCATTTTATTTTTAACTGATTAGTCCTCATATATTAGAAAAATGTTGACTTTGTATGTTTTAACCAGTATGCTTAATTCACTTAAACATTTTAGAATGTTTCAGTGATCCTCTCTGATTTTTGAAAAATTTAATTTAATCTATTTTTTTTTTTTTTTTTTTTGCGGCACGTGGGCCTCTCACGGTTGTGGCCTCTCCCGTTGCAGAGCACAGGCTCCGGACGCGCAGGCTCAGTGGCCATGGCTCACGGGCCCAGCCGCTCTGCGGCATGTAGGATCTTCCCGGACCAGGACTCGAACCCATGTCCCCTGCATCGGCAGGCAGACTCTCAACCACTGCGCCACCAGGGAAGTCCTAATCTATTTTTTATACAGCAGGTTCTTATTAGTTATCTATTTTATGCATATTAGTGTATATAACAATTCCAATCTCCCAATTCATCACACCACCACCCCCTCCTCACTTTCCCCCACTTGGTGTCCATACGTTTGTTCTCTACATCTGTGTCTCTATTTCTGTCTTGCAAAGTGATTCAGTTGTACCATTTTTCTAGATTCCATATTAAGCATTAATATACGATATTTGTTTTTCTCTTTCTGACTTACTTCACTCTGTATGACAGTCTCTAGGTCCATCCACGTCCCTACAAATGACCCAATTTCATTCCTTTTTATGGCTGAGTAATATTCCATTGTATACATGTGCCACATCTTCTTTACCCATTCATCTGTCGATGGACACTTAGGTTGCTTCCATGTCCTAGCTATTGTAAATAGTGTTGCAGTGAACACTGTGGTACATGTGCCTTTTTGAATCATGGTTTTCTCAGGGTATATGCCCAGTAGTGGGATTGCTGTGTTATATGGTAATTCTATTTTTAGTTTTTTAAGGAACCTCCATACTGTTCTCCATAGTGGCTGTATCAATTTACATTCCCACCAACGGTGCAAGAGGGTCTCTTTGATTTTCTTGCTAGACAAGCATATCATCTGCTAGTAATAATATTTTGCAATTTTTTTCTGAAACTTATGACTAAGTTTCTTTTTTGATCTTATTGCTTTACTCCAAATTTCTAGAATAATGTTAAATCAGAATGGTGACAGTAGGTATAAATGTCTTTTTTCTATAAGTTCTTTGAAGATGATATAGATAGATGATAGATGATAGATAATGATAGATAGGTAGATAGATAGGCACACAGATAGATAGGTTCTCGGTATTTTAGCGATAAAGTTCTTTGCCACAAGCGGTTTCGTCACATAACTAATTGGCTTTAAGACTATTTTTCTGTAAAAGACAAAATAACTGGTTGATTGACAGTTTTGGTTCCATCACACTAGAAAATGATAACATATCAGTTTTTGCAAATCCTTCAGTGAGCACAGTCATCCCTCCCACCCATCAAAACCAAAAGTTTACAAAGCTATGAAATATATGAGACGGCTAGTAATTCAGAACTCTCTCTGAGAGCATTATTTATCAATTCTTCAGCTAATTTAGATACAACAGCTTGTTCTTTAATGCCATCTTTACCAAGATCATGCAATATTACAAGTTGGAGAGAAAAGAAGAATCAAGCTCTTCTTATCCCCCCAAAAGAAGTGGTTATGTTATTCCTGGTAAGTATAAGTTTCTTTAAAATTCTGAAGATGTTTTGCTATTTGATAGTGGAGAACATGATGTGGACAGAATTTTGGTATTTGGCACAGAATCTGGCTTAGATGATTTGGTAAAATGTAAGGACTGAGCATGTGATGAAACACTTAAATGTAGTCCAGATGTGTACTACCGGTTATATATAGTTACATATAAGACATATCAGCATCCCTCATCTGTTTATTTTACTTCTGGGGAATTGTAAAGAGACTTAGAGCAGATTTTTTTGTTTTTTTTTTTTCGGTACGCGCGCCCCTCACTGTTGTGGCCTCTCCCGTTGCGGAGCACAGGCTCCGGACGCGCAGACTCAGCGGCCATGGCTCACGGGCCCAGCCGCTCCGCGGCATGTGGGATCTTCCCGGACCGGGGCACGAACCCGCGTCCCCTGCATCGGCAGGCGGACTCTCAACCACTGTGCCACCATGGAAGCCTTTAGAGCAGATTTTTTTTGTATCCTAAAGAATTTATGTCTGACATTAGATCCTGAATCCTTAATGATCAACTTTGAGAAAGGAAGTATCATGGCTTTCTCTAAGATATACCCAGATACAACTATAACCATGAATCTATACACATTTTAAATGTATTTGAATTTTTTTTGTATTTTCATTTTCCACAATAATTTTTTTAATTTTATTAATTTTTCATATTTTACTATGACATTTATTATGTCCCTCTTCCATTTTATTTTATTTTAATTATTTTATCTTTTATGGCAAAATTGTCTTATGGCCTATTAATTGTACAGTGAAACTGTTTGCAGCAAAGATGTTTTCCTTGAAAATACCAGAGGAAGATACATAGATAGATAGATACATAGATGATAGATAGATAGATAGATAGGTAGATATTGTAATTCTGTGGTATAATTTAAATATTCTGTGATCCCCTTCGACAAAAAGGAAGAACATGTTTTATTAGTCACCTATGACTCTGGAAAACAGCACTATGTTTCTTACAAAGGAAATGTTCAAAAAATATTTGTTGAATGAATAAATGAATAAGAAGTAAAGCAAAGAAAATTTTAGGAGCAAATACATAATGAGTGCTGTTTATAACAAGTACCTCTTTCAATACCAAGCTACATTTGCTTCTTATTCCTTAAGTATTTTTCTAAGAGTATTTTGTTTTCTTTGTTCTTTGTCAATTTCTTTCTCAGGGTTCTGAGTTCTGCTCTCAAAGAGCATTCTCATACCTGGAAGCCTGAAACTCTTCCAGGCATGCCTCACACTGAATGCCTGCCCGGTCAGTGGATCACAGTTCTCAAGGTAACATCGATGACAAACACATTTGGCAGTATCTGCCTAGAGCAAAGTGATTTCCTTTCTCTAAGAATTGCCCCCCGCTGTCATATCTGTATTCTGTGACTCTGGTTAACCTGCCTCCTTCCATCAGACCAGAAGTGGACACCAGACCAAAGCCAAACATTAGAGACTCTGTCTAGGAAGTTGAAAGTGGGACTGAAAGCAGGGATCCCACATGAAGGGATCCCATAAACCTAAAGGCTTCCTAGAGACTGTATTCTACTTGACTTGCCTCATACAGGAAGAAGCCAAAAAACTAGTCTGAGAAAGAATGAAGCAAAAAAGAGAGATAGGCTGAGACAGGAAATACAGAGAAAAGTTTATCATGACATCTCGTCGGTTTTATTTTTTAGTATCTTATCCTTTCACATCCTGATAGTTTCATCTTTGCTTTCAATTTTTGTAAACTATCATTTTTTTAATTTTTATATAAAATCCTTGGTTTTTAAAATTAGGTAGGTTTTGCTGGCTTCTGTGGTTTCCAATTAAAGTATCTTAACTAGGACGTGATCAATGTGTATCTCCTCCATCTTGAGAAAATTAATTGTCTCTCCTAAGACACTTAAGATATTTATGTTTATTGGCTCAGCAATTGAAATTGAGCACAACATCTGGAGCCAGCCTGCTTGTGTTTCAATCCTTTCTATACCTCTTCCAAGTCCTCAGTCTTTGGGCAAGCTACTTAAATTTTCCATGTCTAATTTCTGTCATCTGTGAAATAGCGATGATAGTAGCACCTACTTCATAGAGTTAAGAAGGTATATTTTTGTAAGGCACTTACAACAGTGCTTCACACATAGTCGGATAAAATATAAATGTTTGGTAAATACTGAGGGAAGTAAGTCAGACACAGAAAGAAATATCAGATGTTGCTTATATGCGGAGTCTTAAAAAAAAGTGTTTAAATGAACCTAGTTACAAAACAGAAGTAGAGTCACAGATGTAGAAAACAAACTTATGGTTACCAGGGGATAAGAGTGGGGAGGAATAAATTGGGAGATTAGGATTGACATATACACACTACTATATATAAAATAGATAACTAATAAGAACATACTGTATAGCACAGGGAATTCTACTCAATACTCTGTAATGGCCTATATGGGAAAAGAGTCTAAAAAAATGAGTGAATGTATATATATGTATTACTGATTCACTTTCCTGTACACCTGAAACTAACACATTGTAAATAAACTATACCCCAATAAATTTTTTTTTAAAAAGAAACAGTTTCATTTATTTATTTATTTATTTATTTATTTTTTGAGATTAAGTACTAGAAATTTATTGGTGAGGGAAACAAATGTGCAGATATTTTTTCCCCTTTTTTAAATTGTGGTAAAAGTCACAGAATATAAAACTTATTATTTTAACTATATTTAACTGTACAGTTCAGTGGCACTAAGTACATTCACATTGTTATGCAACTCTCACCATCATCCATCTCTTGAATTTTTCACCTTCCTAAACAGAAACTCTGTCCCCATGAAACACTAACTCCCCATTCCCCCTCCCCCTCCCCATCTCCCCACCCCCCGGCCCCTGGCATCTACTAATGTACTTTCTGACTCTATGAATTTGACTATTCTAGGTGCCTCCTATAAGTGGAATCAAACAGTATTTGTCTGCACTTACTGTATATTGGAATACATTTTTAAGGTTAACTTAATATATGTCCTACAAACAGATTGTACCTTCTTTTTTTTCCCCCTGTACAATGCAGTACATTCTCATTACTTATCCATTTTATACATAGTAGTGTATATATGTCAATCCCAATCTCCCAATTTATCCCACCCTGGTTTTCCCCCCTTGGTGTCCATATATTTGTTCTCTACATCTGTGTCTCTATTTTCGCTTTGCAAATAGGTTCATCTGCACTATTTTCCTAGATTCCACATATACATGTTAATATACAATATTTGTTTTTCTCTTTCTGACTTACTTCACTCTGTATGACAGTCTCTAGGTCCATCCACGTCTCTACAAATGACCCAATTTCATTCCTTTTTATAGCCGAGGAATATTCCATTGTATATATGTACCACATCTTCTTTACCCATTCCTCTGTTTATGGACATTTAGGTTCCTTTCGTGTCCTGGCTATTGTAGATAGTGCTGCAATGAACATTGGGGGTGCACGTATCATTTTTTAAAATTTTTATTGGAGTATAGTTGCCTTACAATGTTGCATTGGTTTTTCTTTTGACCAGAAAATCCAAGGAAAAACACAATAGAGGGATAAGAGGAATAGTTGCACTTTGATTACATCACCTCTTCCCCCAGCAGCACAGTGCAGCATTGAGACAGTCCCCTGGGCCTATGCATTCTCCAGTGGGAAAAAGAGAGCCCAGGTGGGCATGCAGCTTCTCCAGTGCTTCAGGATACTTCCCAAGAGGCCTACTTAGGTCTTGCCTCATGGGAATTACTGGGGGAATAAGTCCTGTGTCTAGACCAGACCACCAGGGATCAGCTAGAGATGGAGAAGGGGGGTAGGGCTCACAGCAACCAGCACGTGGATCTTGGCAGACTACATTTGTGCTGGTGAAGGTACCCAAGCAGAGATCCCAATCAGCAGCTGTGCCTATTTGCAGAGCCCAGCTGTGTCCTGTCTGGCCAGGGAGTTTGGCCAGTAGTTCTGCCTGGTTTGGGTTCCCAGCAAACAGATTTTATGGTTTTCCCAGGCAGAGAGCCAAGCCAGCAGCCCTGCCCACCTGATGAGCATAGTCTCCAACCTCACCTGACCAGGGAACCCAGCCAGTGACCCTGGAATAGCCTCAGACCCAGCCCATGACCCTGCTCACTCAGGGAGTCAAGCAAACAGCTTTACCCAATTACTGGGCATAGCCTCTAGCCCCACCCACAAGGAAGCTTAGCCAGTAACTCCTAGGCAGCCAAGGAACACATACAACAGCCATGCTCAGGTTGGGGGTGAAACCAAGACAACAGCCCCTTCCAGCTGGTGAGCATAGGCTTCAACCCTGCATGACCAGGGAGCCAGGTGGCAGCCCAACATAATGAGGAGGCAAAGCTAGAAGCCCCAGTTGAGGGAGACTGTTATGGGTTAACTTGTTGCCATTCCAGATTTACATGTTGAAGTTCTAACCCCCAGTACCTCAGAATGCGCACTTATTTGGAAGTAAAATCATTGCAGATATAATTAGTTAAGATGAGGTCATACTGGTGTAGAGTGGAGACTTAATCCAACATTACAGATGTTCTTATAAAAAAAGAAATCTTGGACACAGACATGCACAAAGGAAGAATACCATGTGAAGATAAAGGGAGAGTTCATGGTGATGCAGATGCCAAATAATGCCATAGTTTACCAGCAAACCAGAAGCTAGGAGAACAGCATGGAACAGATCGTCTCTCGTAGCCCTCAGAAGGAATCATCCCTGCCAATACTTGATCTTATATGTCTAGCATCCACTCTTACTATAATTTTGCTTTGGACAGAATGTCATATAAATGGAATCATACAGTGGTAGCCTTTAAGTAAGGTTTTTTTCACTGAGTATAAGGTTTTGAAATGTTATTTTGTGTATCAGTAGTTAATTCTTTTTTAGTGAAATTATTCCATTGATGGACTCCACCTTATTTATGCACCAACTGATTGTAATATGAGGTCCTCCAATTTTTGCCAATGTGAATAAAACTAATGTAAGGGAGGAAAAATAATATTTGTTCTATTCTTCTGAGCTCTTGGCTGAGACCCCTAATAAAGTACAGATTAACAAGAGAAAAACAAACAGAGGTTTATTAACTTGTATACCTCATATAGAGAAGGGAGATATCAGGGGAAAACAAGTAACTCAAAGAGATAGCTTGGAACTCTGGCTTTTATAACATCTTCAACTAAGAAAAATAAATTTGCGGGAAAATGCTGGACTAAAGCTATGCAGTTTTAGGCTTCCAAAGGTGGAAATAAAGGCTAATTAATAAAGTCTGCCATGTAAATTTCTCTGATGCTGCCTCCAGACTCATAGGCCATAAACTTGTCTAGGGAAAATAACATTTGTCTTTCCTGGTAGAGGCAGGAGGAGTAAAGCCTTTGTAAATTTATGTCCTCCTTATAGGCAAAGGAGGTAGAACTTTTCTCGTATCTGCTTCTTCTCATTTGCCTTCAGCTTAAAATAAGCCTTATGCCAAAGTGGTATATTTGAGGGTTGCATATTTTGCTACCCTTCACTACTGTAAACATTTATAAACAGGTTTTGGGGGGTATATGTCTTCATTTCACTTGGGTAAATACCCAGGAGCATATTATGTCTGTTTAACAAACAAACAAACAGGCTGCCAGGGTGGTTCCACTATTTTACATTTCTTCTAGGAATTTAAGAGAGTTCAGTTGTACCAGATTCTCTTTAGCATGTTGTATAGCTAATTTGCTTTTTTTTTTTAATTTTTAAAAATTTTAGCCATTCTACTGGATGTGAAATAGTATCTCAACATGTTTTTAATTTGCATTTCCCTAATGACTCATGATGTTACATATCTTTCTCTTGTCATCCAATTATCCTTTTTTTATTCAATGTGTCCAATAGGAAAGGTTATAATTTTCAAAGACTTGGCTGTTAAAATGGGTAGATGTCTAAAACAGTTTGTGAATATAGACTAATTGGCAGATTTGTAGGGATTAACCTAAATGGAAAAGTTCTTACCAAAGTGATTTGTGTATAATTTTACGTAAAATAACTCAAGTCTCAAAACAACATGTGAAGTAAGTATTATGGTTAAACCTATTTTACAGATGAGGAAAGCGTAGAAAGGAGTTTTGCCAGCTCTTATTGCCTAGTCAGTAAGTCTAACCTGGGAACCTTAGTCAGAGCCACCGAGGAAAGTGCACTGATAAGCCTGAGTCATACAGCTACACTGTGATTAATCATCTTTGCTTAAAACTGTTATAAAACTAAAGGGGACTTCCCTGGCAGTCCAGTGGTTAAGATTCCACACTTCCACCGAAGGAGGTGTGGGTTCGACCCCTCGTCAGGGAACTAAGATGCTGCATGCTGCACAACGTGGCCAAAAAAACAACTAGATATTTTAGAACTGAGAGGAATTGATTATTTCCAATTCAGTTCATCTTTCACAAAGCCTTCATCCAGCCCTTACACATTTATGGTAGGAATATTATAAGAAACAACTTTTATTGAAATTACTGTAATATACTTGTAGAGTTTTCACTGAGGTTTTTACCAACCTCCTTACAAAGTGTCCTCTCCATGAAGATCCTCAGAAAGTTTTCTTTGATTTCAACATCATGAATAACTAGTGTCCTCCTGACCACCTCTATGTATGTATGTATGTGTGTGTATCTGTTAGTGTAGCATTGAATCATAAATGATGTGATTTATTATATTCCTTTTTTTATATCAGTTGCTACCAAGTTTAAAGCCAAATTTGTGGTGACCTGTAACAAGAGTCTAACAAGATTTCACAGAATACATTTGGTAACCTTAATCTATCCCTGGCTTCATCTAACTTATTTTTAACCTTATTTTTCTTTTCCCCAGTTCTCTCAACTAGTTTTATGTTAAATTTTATTTTAGTGTATTGTTTGTATTTCTATGAACCATGCAAAATGTTTTTCAGAATTAGAAAAATCATAAATAAAATGACTGAATAATGAATAAAAATATACAGCAAATAATTGTATTTGTGTCTATTTATGTTGCCCTTTATATGTAAAGCACTATTCTGTGTGCTTGGAATACATCACAATTAAAATGAAAATAGCTCTCTGTCCTATTGGAGTTTGGAAGGAAGATGGGGGAGGGTGGATATGATAGGGAAGAGAATTAAGAAATAAATGAATAATAAGCCTTCTGGAACATGAAATAACAGGCATATTGTGCCTCCATTATCTATATTAATAGATGAAACTACAACAAGCTCAAAAAGAAAAATAAGGAAGTGCAGCCAACCTTATTACTGGTTCCTAACTCAACCAAATACAATTGTTTCTTATATATCCTTCTTGTCTTCCTTTTTTTTCTCTCTCAAATATATTGAGAGTAATTTCTTGTCTAGCGTGTCACTCCACTTAAACCTCTTTAATGCTTCCACATCATTTTATAGTGGTGCTTAAAAGTCTCAAAGACAAAGCCTCTGTACACTTACCAACAATTCTCAACCTCACAATTCCCCATAGTATCATACATGTAGTAACTTAGAACATAAAATATTCTAATGTCTATGACAATCATATAGAATTTTAAGCTTTGGTTTTATTGCCATAATTGTCTTCCAAAAGATAAGAAAAAATATGGTTATTTAGCTTTAAGATGTTAGACAAGTTTTGCTTCTCAGGATCTTTAAACAAGACACTTGATTTCAAACACGTATGCACAAGGGAAGCAATCAAGCCTATTATCCTAAAATGTATTATCCTACCTGTCTTTTGTTTAAGTCAAACTGGAGAGCGTTGCTGGTGACAATGAAGCATTCCTAAGGGAAGAGAGGTGTATCTGGATAAATCATAGTTAAGGAGTGGGAGAGTAAAAGAGTTCATTTGCACTTTGAGTATTAAAATGAATATAACCCAGCAGTAATAGATTTGCTGGAACTAGAAATACTGGTCGCAGTTGTGGTAAAGAACAGAATAGACACCCAAGCCAACCTGGCACAGCCTTTCCAGGATGGCTGCGTCCTAAATGAGAATTGCAAAGTGTGTAACAGACAGGGTTAGGTTCTGAGACCTCCCGGGAATTCTGCCAAGGTTGCCTTGAATAAACTGGCACTTTAGAGGGGATTCACTTTCAGTGCTGTATACTGAACTGTGAGCAAAGGCTCACAGTTTCCTCAAAATGTATCAGCAGACCTCACACTGTTAAAGTATTCAATCATAGCAGCGTGCTCACAAGTTGAAGGACCAGCTTTCAACATCAAGACAACGAGGCAGTAAGGGATAACCGCATCACCATCATCATCACCAGACACCTGGGCTCCCCTGCTTGGAAAAAGAGGACCAAACAGATGGTCCTCTCATGTAAACTATGTAAGCTTGAACAACATACCCATCCCTGCCACACACACAGACACACGAAAAAAAAATTTTTTTTTAATTCTTTATTCTTTTGGCCACACAGCACGGCTTGTGAGATCTTAGTTCCCTGACCAGGGACTCAACCTGGCCCTGGCAGTGAAAGCGCCAAGTCCTAACCACTGGACCACCAGGGAATTTACACACAAGAAAAAAATTTAATGTTCCATGAGAACAGGGTTAATCCAAGAAGATAACACTTGACTCCCAGGCAATCTGACAGGTGGTGGCCCAAGATGATTTTCCTTTGGTATATATAAATAAGAGTTGTAAGTCCATATCTTCTGAGTGTTGTGGAGCAGTTCAAACCAGTTATATATGATCAAACAAGTGGATAGGATCCCTAAGAAGTACTATTACCCTTCATTATATTTAGCTATTTCTATATCTAACCTATTTCAGGCAGTTGAGAATTCATCCATTTTTAAGTTCTAACAAAGAAAGATTCCAGGGTACATATTATTGCTTTAATATACTTTTGGATTTTTTTCTTTCACCAAAATCAATTTTTATTTAGCTTCACTACCTAAGGAGTGGGAAATGTTGCATGGATTTTTCTTTCTCATAAGTTCATGTGACTAAAGCTATTCTAAGAAATTATTAGGAAAACTAATCTGTCAGTGTTGTCTTAAAAATTACATTTTTGCGATGAATAAAAGTTCATAAAGGCAGAATTTTTGACAGCTCATTTTTCACTTTTATTCTTTAAACCATTGACATTTAATAAGCTCATAAATGTGTCCAAAGTTTACCAAGTTTTATATCCACAATGTGTATAAGAAATTCAAATGCATGATATAGAGTTTGACAACTTTATTTTTCATTTGTTCCCATAGGAAAGCTAGAATTTGGACATTGAACAGGAAAGAATCTATAAACTCACCACCCTCTGTTTCTTCCAAGTGCCAGTGACCTTTCAGCAAATTAGGAGATGGATTATCCCCTTTCTTCACTCTATATCAAAACTTTGTCTCAAGAATGAGTTGTAGATTAATTGAGAGGTGTGAATGACTGAAAATTATATTACACTTTTGAAAATTGTCTTCCTTTTGGTAGGTAAAATAACTTTAATCTAAAAATAAATAGTTCTTAAAGAACTATAGGAAAAAAAAGAAATTCAATCAGAGCAATGGTTTACTACTCAATTTTATAAACTGATAGACTACCCTAGTTTTAAATTGTATTTGAAATCTCTTTTTACACTTAAGAAAACAAGTCAGTTAATCACTTAAAAATTATGCTATTGACAGAAAAGCTGATTTGACATTTAAGCATTTTACAATAGGCATTTTTTTCCTGATAACATTTATTGACCTAGACCTATCATTTTCTGGGCTTTATCAATAAACAATAAGACATGAGTCAATGCAACATTTTCTAAAATAGATTCATTGAAACTTCTTTCACTCTATTTCTAAGATGCTCTGAGAAAAATGGTTTCCTTGCTCAAATAAATTTTGAAATGCTGCATACCTTTGTAGGTATACTTTGGGGAAATATTTTAAATAATAACTATGATTTTTCTTATCTAATGAAGAATTCTCAAACTTATTTGGCCTTGAAAATCAATCTGTAAAATATATCTGTTAATGGGCTTCTAAACCTTTGATCTAAAGAACATATTTGGGAAATTTCTGAGAACTATGCATCTCCCAATGTGATTAATTTATAACTGAAAAATAGCAAATAAGAAGAATCTAACTTGTGATGTTATATGTTTTTTGCCATTCAAATTGGCATACAGCTTAAGAATGAGACTGCATTAAATTAAATCCTGCATTAAATTAATCCCATCATTAAGCTTTTCTTAAATTAAATTAAGCTTAATTTCTCATTCAATGAGAAATTGAAAAGCAATCACTGCATTTTATCTAACACTAATCCTAGTCTTCCAACTTGGCCTAAGTTAGCTTCCTTTTCTAATCACAATTCATTTGGCAGGGAAATGGCATCATATTTAATTTCACTTGCAACTTGATAATTATAACCATTGCCCTCAAAATAAGATGCAAGCAATTAAATAGTCTTTCAATAAGCCACCTGGTGACTTAATTAACTGTGTATGCAATTTTGGAGGTGAGATTAATAGCAAAAGTAAAAGTTACAATTTTTAAAATGAAATCTACAGCTGAAAACTTGGCTCCATAGTCTTTTAATTTTCATTGGCTGATTCAAGTTCCAAACACCTGGATCCAAGATCCTTCTAGCGAGGAATATACTGATGTTGTTAAACATGGATATATTGTACTCCCACAGGAAAGAAGTGGAGCCTAAACAAAACATGTGACTAAGCAATGACAACTTTTGAACAATGTTGCTGAGCACTCAGTATTAGTGGTAAGGGTCTCATCTAAGAAATGTTTCTCCAAATGCCTTTAATATGACTATGTGAGCAAAAATAACTTTGCTTAATATATCTATTATTTTCCCTGGTTAATTTCCCAAAAAATTATGTCATATGGCATGATAGAATTAGACATACAGTGAAAAACATAGTGGGTATAATACCAGTGAAATGTGACTTTCTTCTTTGTATTTACTTCATCTGAAGTTTGCATATGCTTTGGGGAAATTTTCAGTGAGTGTTTGGAGGGAAGTATTTTATCAAGAACACAAAAGGAATGATTATATTTTATTACATTTTTGACTAGAAAATGGAATATTTTAATTTAAAAATGGTTTCAAAATCAAGCTCTTCTGAGAAAGAATAGATTTTCTAAATTCATTTAGTTTCCATTTCACTTATCAAAAACCAAGCCCTAAAGACTCATATATGAGAATTTATTTCATAAAGAGTATATTCCCTTGGCCCATGATGGTCATAAGGCCACCTGCCTTAAGGTAGAAAGTTAACATGACCTAAAGAAAGTAGAAAATCCATCATACCCCTTTCACCTGGGGAATCTAAGGAAGAAGACAAACACAGTTTGGAGAAGCAGAGGTCAGATACCTGAATCCAATAACACCCTCCTTGGACCTACCTTTGATATGTGAGAGGCTGAGAGGAAAAAAAATATATATGTTTAAGGTAAGTTAAAGAAAATGATGATGATAGAATGCATTTGGTCCCAGCTGGAGGAATAGAGTCAAATGGTTGCCACATTTGGGACTGTGGGATTATATAGCTAAACAAGGTTGTCTCACTCTAAAATGAGGTAGCCTTAGCCAAGTAAAAGGATCAAACCAGAAGCCCCTAGTTTTTTTACTCCAGACCTTCTTTAGTTCTTATATTGAGGAGGTACCCAGAATTTTTCACACTTCTCAGGAAGGTGATGACACCAAAGGGAAGGATTGCATGGGAATACATAATGGCAAGACATGAAGTGAGTCATTTAAGGCAAGAATTGGGTAGAGGACAAAGACAGAGAATCAGAAGGGTCTACTGAGCTAGCAGGACTCAAGCATTATCAAGGACCAAAGACCTGAAATAAATTTTGGGCATTATAGATAATTGTTATGGGCTGAATTGCATTCTCCCAAAATGTATATGACCCAGGCCCTCAGGCTACAACTTGGAGATAGGGTCTTTAAAAAGATAATTAAGTAAAAATGAGGTCATTGGGGTGGCTTTAACCCAATATGACTGGTATATTTATAAATGAGGAGATTAGGACAAAAACATGTACAGATGGAAGACCAGAGAGAAAGTGGTCATCCACAAGCCAAGGAGAGAGGCCTCAGAAAAAAGCAATTGCACCTTGATCTTGGGGAGCTAGCCTCCAGAATTGAAGAAAATTAATTTTTGTTGTTTAAGTTACCTAGTCTGTGGTACTTTGTTATGGTCTTAGCAAACTGAAACAGATTTTGGTATCAGGGAGTGGTGTGCTGCTGTAACAAATACATGAAAATATGGAAGTGGCTTTGGAACTGAGTAATGGTAGAGGTTAAAAGAGTTTTGAGGTGCACATTAGAAAAAGCCTAGATTATCTTAAAGAGATTTTTGGTAGAAATATGGAAATGAAAGACAATTCTGATGACGTTTCAGATGGAAATGAAGAACATGTTATTGAAAACTGCTGGAAAGAAAATCCTTATTAAAAAGTGGTAAAGAACTTAATAGAATTTTGTTCAGATATTGTGTGGAAAGTAGAATTTGTAAGTTATGAACTTGGATATTGAGTAGAAAAGATTTCTAAGCAAAGTATTAAAGGTGAAGCCTGGTTTCTCCCTGCTACCGAGAATAAAATGTAAGAGGAGAGAGAGAAACTGAAGAAGCACTTCTTAAGCAGAAAGAAACCAGAACTTGGAGATTTGGAAAATTCTCAGCATACTCATATTGCATCTTGCATTTGGGGTGGAGGTGCTATCAATAGTATTTTATTATTATTCTTTTTAAATTGCAGTATAGTTGATTTACAATGTTCTGGAGGGAACATCAAGAGTATGGCTGGACAACCATTTGCTAAAGAGGTTAAGCCTCATGAATCCAATCAATCATCTCAGTAGAAGCAGGAATAGGGATGCAGCTATCTAGGAAAGATGTATGGACAACCCCTTTGTCTGATGGTTTATGAGTTTCATGGAAGGCCAAAACGGCTTTTGGGAATTTTATACTAGCAGAAAAGTGCTAGCTTAGCCTAAAGGAGACAAAGATGGATCAAAATAAAAGAAGGCTGTTAGACTTCTGGGGTCCTACAGAATGAACCGATAAAACTACCCAGCTGCAAATATGCTTTTTCATTCAAGAAAATGGGAGAATGATCCCAAAAACATCTCAAAGGTAAGCACAGCTGCCAGTGTCACCAGGAAATCAGAGGGCAGAAGTCCAGTAAGTTGGAAAGCTTTATTCTCCTCATTTCCAGAGGGAGGGGCCACCTGCTTGGTTTCAGAGAACCAAGCCACCTATGCCCAGTGCAGAAGGGGTGGGGCCCCTACACTGGTACACTGGTGGGCCTTGAAGTCAAGGTCACCTCCCTAGTGGGTCACAAGAACAGAGCATCAAGCCAAAGAGCATAATTATCAAGCCTTAAAATCTAATAAAATTTGCCCTGCTAGGTTTCATACTTGCTTGGGACCCTTCCTTCCTTGTGATTTTTCCTTTTTGGAATAGAAATGTCTATCATATGCCAGTCCCATTATTGTATTTTGGAAGTGGTATTTTGTCATGACAGACCTAGAGAACTAATAAAGCACTACTAGTTATAATATTCAGTAGCAGACTAGGGGGCAAAACCCCCCCAGGAATCAGATAAAGCAAACACTTCTCAGTAGATCTTTGCAAATGCACAAAACAGCACAAGGCCAACGGTTTGTCTCTTTCCCCCAAATGCGAAAGTGGGAAGTGATTCTGAAAGAATGGGCATTTAATCCAAAAAGATGATCTACATTAACAGAAAATCTATCTGCAATCCACAGTAACAGAAAAATGATTGCAAATATTAAAATTTAATATTTTCCTTTAGCCAGCAGAGTCAAAGATCATGAAGAAAGTTACATAAATTATAGTAAATAAACTATATATTCTTTGACTATCTGAGTGTAGTATGAGAAAATTTGTTTTTAAATAACTATTATACATATAGAAACTAATATATGTAATGTATATATACTTAATGTAGGATAAGGGGAGATGGAGAAATGAGCTAATTTTATGAGGAAACTTTAGATAAGAACAAATAGCTGGGCTTCCCTGGTGGCGCAGTGGTTGAGAGTCTGCCCGCGGATGCAGGGGACACGTGTTCGTGCCCTGGTCTAGGAGGATCCCACATGCTGCGGAACGGCTGGGCCCGTGAGCCATGGCTGCTGAGCCTGCGCGTCCGGCGCCTGTGCTCCGCAACGGGAGAGGCCACAACAGTGAGAGGCCCGCGTACCGCAAAAAAAAAAAAAAAAAGAACAAATAGCTGATCAGAGCATGAAATGCAATCTAAATATACAAAAAAGAAAACACATCACAAGGTAATGGGGATTATTTTGCAAGTTAAAAATATATAATAAATGTTAGGTTATTAAAAGCAGACTTCTAAAGACTTAGCATCTTAAGTATGGAAACCTGCTACTTTTTGTTTGAAAATAAGCCCAGTTTGAAGGAAGAAGACAGTTCCACAGTCCCCTTTCAGTGAGAATTTCTGGCCACAGACACACTTTGGCTTCTTCCAACAAGAAGGAACCAAGCTCTTTGGGTAAGGATTATTTCTGGTCTTTGAAGTTATTTTTCTCTTTGAAATCCCTATGGAAACCTTTTCTCATGTCTAAACTGCCCGTCATTTGGCAATGTTTTAATGCTTCTGCTCATCTCACTTTTTAAAAATTTGTGACAACTACTCAACTATGCCATTGTAACACAAAAACAGCCACAGACAATAAGTAAATAAATGGCCTGGCTGGGTTCCAATAAAACTTTATTTACAAAAAGAGGCAGCTGAACTACAGTCTGTAGTTGCCAACTCTTAGAATATTTTATGACCTTGGAGTAGGCAAAGATTTTGTAGAGAAGACACAAAAAGTACTAACCATAACAGAAAAAAATTGATAAATTGAACATCAAAATTTAAAAAACAATTTGTGTTCATTAAAGGTAATGTTAGTATCATAAAAACACAAACCATAGACTGGGTGAGATGTTTTTGAAGTAAATGTATCTGACCAAGGATTTATGTACAAAACATGTAAAGAATTCCTACAAATCAACAATAATAAAAAAATTAAAAATAGGAGAAAGGCTTAAACACATGACAGAAAGATGACATAAGAATGACCAATAAGTACAGGAAAAGTTGTTCAATATCATTATTCATACTGGAAATATAAATTAAAACCACTAGAATGGCTATAATTATAAAGATCAATAACACCAAATACTTGCAAAAATGCCGAGCAATAGGACATGTCATAGCTGGTGAGAGGAGAAAATGCTACAACCCTTTAGGAAACTGTTTCATGGTTTCTTATAAAGTTAATCATATACCTACTCTATGACCGAGCAACTAAACCTTGGTATTTCTAGAAGAGAAGTGAAAACACACTCTGCTATGGTCTGCAACATTTACCCATTTACCTAATCGTTTCTAACCCTTTTCATTGATGTCAGGCTGTCCCTGCCCACTCCACCCTCCTCCCCTTTATCCTTCATAGGTATTTCCCCCAATAAATCTCTTGCACTTCTAATCCCACTGGTATCTACTTCTCCAAAGATACATAGGGGTTTAGGTTACATGGTTATGCATTTGTCAAAACTCATTGTACTGTATACTGTGCATTTCACTGCATGGGATCTGTGCATTTTACAATATGCAAATTTTACATTTAAAAATAAAAATCTGCAAAGCCATTCTATCTTCAAACCTGCAAGTATTCTCATGAAATATGTCAGTAACAGAAAAAAAATACTTAACACTTTTTTCCAGGATAATATTTTAGTCACAGACCTCCACACAGAGGAAGGGACACACACATCCACCATCATGTTATTTAGTTGCTTGACTTTAAGAGAACAGATATATTTACAATGATGATTTGAGACCAAAGAATCTTATCTCTATACTGTGTGGTAAATGCCAAATGCTGTGTGGTAAGCTAGGTTCACTCACTAGTAGGTAAGCCTCCTGGACAGAAACCTACCACCACACAATTATACCTTGTAAAGTACAAGTTATTACAAATCTTGAAACCCCAGAGTTGTGTGTGAACTGTCAAAGTACGAATGGTACTTAACAAGCTCTAAATAAAGAATCCACTGTGTAAAGCCAACTAAATTCTTCATTTTAAATTATTCTTTACTTTCTTCGTGGATAAAGTGATAAATCACCATCTTTCTTTAATTCTAAATTTTTGCTGCTTTCTAAGGTTATATTGGCCTCAGTTTTATGTATTTTTCTTGAAGTTTGATTTCCCTCTACTTTGTATAATTCTCCAGAAATTAGATTTCTGGAAAGATCTTTCTTTCACACTTTCTCAAAGCTATTAAACCTTGTCATTTTTGATGTCTCACTGCCGTTCATATTTCAACATTGTGTGACTCTGACATATAATGAATGACACGTGTAAGGGTTATTTTTTAATGTAATAATCATCTATGAACCACAAAGGATTTTAGTAAACAGCTGAAATTACCATTTTTGTATATGGTGAAAATAAACTTTTCTGTAATCATTTTAGGAGAAGGTATGGATGGATAGGCTGAGCCTAATTCAGAGTGCTAAAATGACTCTGATCAGGAAAAGAGGCAGCCTTGATGTCTTTCCTGTAGTAAAAGAAAACAGTGAACATACAGCAAGCTCTCACTTAGTGGTCGTCAAAGGTTTATTTGTCACCTGCTATGTGTACTCAGGCAGTGCATTGAGTACACGTGGGAATATATAAAGAGACATTCTCAACTCTCAAGGAATTTTCAGTCTAGTGAGGATGACAGGCAAGGAAATCAACAGTTTACAGCAAAACACGACAAGTCTCTGATGAACTCACTGACAGAGACCGGATTTGCCCACTGTGAAAGACAAAAGGCCCAAGATAACTAAGGAGATGACTGTATTCAAAGTATTGCAATATAGAGAACATTCATTAATGAGGAACATTTCAAAAAATATGGAAAAAACCTGGGCTTTTATAAAATAAAAGTGTCAAGAGGAAGGATGGAGACAGGTCTCATCTGAGCTATTGAGGGAAAATGAGGTGAGTTTTATCTGAACTTGTGAGGGTAGGATGGTCCTTTACAAACACAAAAGAATGGGAATATTTCTCCACCACGGGAGCTTTCTGGTACCACAGGGAACCTGGGGAAGAGATGTAGTAGTGTGGACATGCTTGTGGAGAATAGGGATAAAGAGTTTGCACAAAAGATCACCCTTGACCTGAGCCTAAAGGGAACGTAGGATATATTCACATGATAAAGCAAGAAAGGGATATTCTAGGAGAATCCAAACAAAAACAAACAAAAGTCAGGTAAGTTTGGGGAATGCCAAGTAATTTGGGAAGACAGAATTATAGGGTGTGAGTCAAAGGATGGCAGAAGCTAAGGCCTGGTGTGTATAAAAGAGTGGGGTTAAGAAGCGTTTAAAAGAGTTTGCATTTGAAGATGAAGGCATTGAGGAACCAATGGATTCTTTTAAAGAGGTACGTTATATGATTAGATTTGTGTTTAGAAAGATGTAGGTAGTATGTGTAGGTAATATGTGGGATAGATAATGGAAAATCATACCTGAAAACAAGGAAAATAGAAAGAAGACTGCTTTAATAATACATGGGATGAATGTTGAAAGTCTGAACTAAGATGATACCAGATGATACTCCTGGCAGATCGTTAACTCTTACATGACAGAATCTTGACCATTCCTTTAAGACCAGATGTTAAAAGTCATTCTAGGGGGCCAAACTTTACCACCCAAAAATGTGTATCTTTGGCATGAAAATTAATTTAGGCTGGTTATACTTAAGAAACAGAAGACTCAGGAATCTCTTTTTGTTACCTCCCTTCTAACAGCCTAAAATAATTTAGATAAAGGTCCTGTTCCCAGAATAGAGCTGTCACCAGAGATCTCTGCAAAGAATATAGGCTGGAAGTGGTGAAGAGAACTAGGGAGGACCTAGGATCAGAGTCCACTGTGTGTCCCAGTTGTGTCTGCATGGTCCAGCAAACAACTGTTTACCAAATATTTGCTTTTCCATCTCCATGTGATTTGCTTTCCTCTCCTTTGATGTCCCAAAACACAACCCCCAACATCCTCTTTTGTCTTTAGCTGAAGATGGTATTTAGATGAGGATTTCAGCCATTTTGGCGAGTTACTAAGTTTTCATGGGTCTCTCCCATGTATACATATTACTAAATTTTGATTGTCTCCTGTTAATCTATCTCATGTCAATTTAATTTTTAGACCAACTAGAGAACCTAGAAGGGTAGAGGAAAATTTCTTCCTCCCTGACATCATTATAACATAGATTTCTTTGGAAACTTGAGTCTCTTTGATTCATGCACATTTACATTCTCCCTTTTGACCTTTGTTTTTCTGTTTTCCTATTTCAGTTCTATATTTATCTATATCTCCCCCCACCTCTCCATCTCGGTTACCCCACACTCCAATTGCCAGCTCCTTAAGAAGGGAACCATCCTGCAAATTACTGTATGCAGCTGGGTCAGCATTATCACCCTTTGTGTACTTAGTAAATGGTTAATTAACAAGCACATGCATACATCATTCTGAATGGCAGCATTGGGTCAGGAAATCAGTGGATTTTAATGACTGACATTCAGAATCTAACATGTAAATTATCTCAATTTACATGTAAATGTAAATATGTGTGTCTCATATTTAAATATATTTACATAATGTATATTTATTATATTTACATTGACATTCAGCTGGGAGTGAATTCAGAATGCATAAGTTGCTGACATTTTTATTTTCCTGGCTTCTCTGTCTTCTGAAAGAGCTCAATGTCAGTGAAAGAGATTGAATTGTATAAAAAGGTGACCATTTCTGCAAAGGCAGAAACATGCTTACCTGGAAAGTGCTTTTATTAGGATCATAGCTATAGCTTCCTTTTATTATAAATGTGCACATATTTTAGTTAAGAATAAAAAATATTTACGATATCAATCATCTTGTAATTCAGCCTGTAGGCAAGAGACTTAGAAAATGGTACCTGTAACCTCCAGGGACATATTCCATCATTAAATTAACAATCACTGAGGCAAACATACATCATTAAAACAGACAAGTGCTGCATGGGTGATGCAGGAATAATAAGCAGAACAACGTGTGGTATCACTTTATATAGGAAAACTGTAGACATTTTGTAGATGTGAAAATCTTGTTTGCTTTGGATAAAATATAATCGCCACTTCTAGAGATAAGAAAAATTAAAGGATGAACCAAAGCTATATCCCAGGGATATACCTTCTTTTATTTGGTTTGTCTGTACCGATAGCACAGAATGGAAATTAAATGCATTGAAGTTAGTGACTAGATTCTGCATAGTCAGTGGTGCAAAAACTGATTTTTCACTCATTTAACCTAAACATTACACTGTTATCAGCATCAAAGAGAGCCTGTCTATAAACCTGATTTCACTTGCAGAAAAAAATAGACTGGGTTAAATAATTTGGATTCTGTTGAAAACCTATTTTTTCCTTCCCCTTATCACATATTTCCATTTCTAAATGAGGATTGTGAACACACATTTCCCATTGCCTGCCCTTATAAACTCAATAATTTACCATTACTGTTCTCCCAGAATTGATTTAAAAACTGTGTGCATTTATCTATAAAATCCTGGGAGATGTGGCCACCCATTGGATCTGACCTATAGGTAATTATGATGTGCATAATTATGTTATCTGAAGCAGAGCACTTCTGATGTAATCAAAACTGTTCACCTTTAGGGCTTTCAAATAACTACCCAATTCACCTAGCCATTCACAACATGGTGAAATTCTACAAGCATCAAGTTGTAAAACAGACAGGTTCTTATTAATAAATGAAATTTTTCCATTTTCAATGTTCTACTGTAAATTGATACATAACAATAGCTAATAGTTGATGTTTAGATGTCAGAAAAACCTGTAGCTTCTCTGTACTTCAATGTCCGGACATTTAAATTGGCAATAAGAAAAGATTAAATTTGTAAATTTTAATTTTAAGTGTTATTGTATCATATTGTGAAGATTATTGTATTATAAATATTACATGTATGTAGATCACTTAGCACAACATAAGTGTTCCTAACTTGATTGCTAACTTCAGTGAAGTTTTGTCTGACTTTAGGACACTGGTAAATATGTCAGATTGTAGTATTTATGTTGTTCAACAGAAGTTAAAGAGATAAGGTACAATGTAAGTAAATAAAACCCAAAACTTTATTAGTTCACTTTTTTTCAAGGTTTATATAAATCATCTTGGTTTTTCACTCTCAAATTCAATGGCTTAGATTGTTAGCAATTAAGCCAAAACTTCAACTGAAAACCTAACATGGAAATTATATTTGGTCCAGTCCTGATTCCAATCCTTTCCTATTCTATTTCATATTACTCACATCCTTTTCAATTAAAAAAAATATATACTGGATACGTTTTGAAATATTAATCAAATTAATTCACGATCTTTGTTCAAGTGAAATACCAAAGACTGGAGAAATTTAAGTCAAGTGCATTTTATGTGAAGTAAAGTAGTTTTATTTTCAATCTGTATCCAAATTTTCTATCATTTAACTAACATTTTAGCTATTCATTTAAGTAACTATGATCTAACTTTGCCAAATAATAATCATAATTACATTTTACATCTTGATGGAGAATTCCAAGTGCTAATTGCTCCATATTAATGCACTCATTAAATGTATTTTAGTTATAAACACATTTTCATGCTGTCAAATTCAATTTTGTAAAAAATAAAAAACTCAGGAATAATACTTAAAAATTCAAATCATAATTTAAATTCAAAGTTAGAACTTGGCAAATTAAAAAATACTGAAACAACATAGTCAGAGAACGTGAAAGGAGAAAGTTTTGAAAAGCATGTAATCAGATTTTAGTTATCTTCTTGAAATCTAAGATTTAAACTTTCATGCCATTCTCCTAAACAGAGATATCAACAAAAATTTCACTTGTATTTACCTTGACATTTGTAAGAATTGATATTTGCTATTAATTTTGATATAATTTGGTCTGATTTCAAACCTCAGCCAAAGAAGTTAAAGCTCAGAACAGTGAAGGTCACACCTAAAATCAATAGAGTGAAGTATTTATTTGCACTAAACGCACCATTTTGATTTATTGACAAGCTACATGGAAATTTCTGGAACAGTCTGAATAAAATAATAAATCCACAAATCAATAAATGAATTAATAAATTAATGAAAGATACATATGTTTTTATTTATTGTGAATAGTTGGCTCTCAAGAGCAGTTATAGCTTTTTGTATATATCTTTTCGATTTTTGTATATTTAACCCTGAGGGATATAATATATGCTTAATAAATTTTGGTAATTGGGAGATAATAAAGGAGAAAATAAAGGGAAAAAGTAGAAAGGGAGAAACGAGGGGAAAATACAGAATAGTAGATAGGAAAAGGGAAAAGAAAGAAAATTTATCTAGCTGAAATAATTAAAATTACTTATTGTATATTGAAATTCAGATCCCCTGTTATTATACTAACTCCCATTTTTATTTTGAAACAAAATAAGGTTGCAAACAGAAAAAATAAAATATTTATAATGTATAAATGTTTAAACAACAAAATCTAAAAGTGATGGAACATTAAAACAAAAACACTGGCTACAAAAAATATATAGTTAAAATCATTCATTACATGTATTTTTTCTTCTATTATATTAATTTAAAATCAAAACAAAAATAAAGATAATAAAATGAGACTGGATCACAGAATATGCCTTTCCTGACACCTAATAAATTTTATTTTATAAAGAAGTAAAGGGGGGGCAGAGTCAAGATGGTGGACTAGGAGGACACAGAATTGTCTCCGCACAACTAGGGCACCTACCCGGCACTGGTGGGGGACCACGGGCACCTAAGGGGATGGGAGAAACCCCCAGCCACCAGCTTGTGGGATCTTGGTTCCCAGGCTGGAGGTCAGGCCCAAGCTCCTGTGGTGGGAGCTCCAAGTCAAAACCACTGGACTAACCAAAAACCTCAGACCCCAGGGAATATTAATCAGAGTGAAGCCTCCCGGAGGACCTAATCTCAGCACCAAGACCCAGCTCTATCCAACTGCCTGCAAACTCCAGTGCTGGATGCCTCAGGCCAAACAACCAGTAAGACAGGAATACAGCCCCACCCATCAAAAAAAAAACAAAAAACAAACAAACTGAAACGATAAAAAAATATGTTACAGACGAAGGAGCAAGGTAAAAACCTACAAGACCAAATAAATGAAGACAAAACAGGCAACCTACCTGAAAAATAATTCAGAATAATGAGAGTAAAGATGATCCAAAGTCTCAGAAACAGAATGGAGAAAATACAAGAAACATTTAACAAAGACCTAGAAAAACTAAAGAGCAAACAAACAGTGATGAACAACACAATAACTGAAATTAAAAATACTCTAGAAGAAATCAGTAGCAGAATAACTGAGGTGGACGACAGGATAAGTGAGAAGGAAGATAAAATGGGGAAATAACTGCCAGGGAACAGAATAAAGAAAAAAGAACTGAGGACAGTCTCAGAGCCCTCTGGTACAACATTAAACATACGAAGAATCGAATTATAGGGGACCCAGAAGAAGAAGAGAAAAAGAAAGGGTCTAAGAAAATATTTGAAGAGATTACAGTGGAAAACTTCCCTAACATGGGAAAAGAAATAGTCAATCAAGTCCAGGAAGTGCAGAGAGTCCTATACGGGAAAAACCCAAAGAGAAACATGCCAAGACACATATTAATCAAACTATCACAAATTAAATACAAAGAAAAAATATTAACAGCAGCAAGGGAAAAGCAACAAATAACATACAAGGGAATCCCCATAAGGTAAACAGCTGATCTTTCAGCAGAAACTCTGCAAGCCAGGAGGCAGTAGCAGGACATATTTAAAGTGATGAAGGGGAAAAACTTACAACCAAGATTACTCTACCCAGCAAAGATTTCATTCAGATTTGATGGAGAAATTAAAATCTTTACAGACAAGGAAAAGTTAAGAGAATTCAGCACCACCAAACCAGCTTTACAACAAATGCTATAGGAACTTCTCTAGGCAGGAAACACAAGAGAAGGAAAAGACCTACAATAACAAACCCAAAACAATTAAGAAAATGGGAATAGGAACATACATATTGATAACTACCTTAAATTAACTGGATTAAATGCTCCAACCGAAAGACATGGACTGGCTGAATAGATACAAAAACAAGACCCATATATACGTTGTCTACAAGAGACCCACTTCAGACCTAGGGAGACATACAGACTGAAAGTGAGGGGATGGAAAAGGATATTCCATGCAAATGGAAATCAAAAGAAAGCTGAGGTAGCAATTCTCATATCAGACAAAATAAACTTTAAAATAAAGACTCTTACAAGAGACAGAGAAGGACATTACATAATGATCAAGGGGTCAATCCAAGAAGAAGATATAACAATTGTAAATATTTATGCACCCAACATAGGAGCACCACAATACATAAGGCAAATACTAACAGCCATAAAAGGGGAAATCGGCAGTAACACATTCATAGTAGGGGACTTTAACACCCCACTTTCACCAATGGACAGATCGTCGAAAATGAAAATAAATAAGGAAAAACAAGCTTTAAATGATACATTAAACAAGATGGACTTAATTGATATCTATAGGACCTTCCATCCAAAAACAACAGAATACACTTTCTTCTCAAGTGCTCATGAAACATTCTCCAGGATAGACCATATCTTGGGTCACAGACCAAACCTTGGTAAATTTAAGAAAATTGAAATCATACCAAGTATCTTTTCCAACCACAATGCTATGAGACTAGATATTAATTACAGGAAAAAAACGGTAAAAAATACAAACACATGGAGGCTAAACAATGTACTACTAAATAACCAAGAGATCACTGAAGAAATCAAAGAGGAAATCAAGAAATACCTAGAAACAAATGACAATGAAAATATGACAACCCAAAACCTATGGGATGCAACAAAAGCAGTTCTAAGAGGGAAGTTTATAGCAATACAATCCTACCTCAGGAAACAAGAAAAATCTCAAATAAACAGCCTAACATTACACCTAAAGCAATTAGAGAAGGAAGAACAAATAAAAAAACCCCAAAGTTAGCAAAGGAAAGAAATCATAAAGATCAGATCAGAAATAAATGAAAAAGAAATGAAGGAAACAATAGCAAAGATCAATAAAATTTAAAGCAGGTTCTTTGAGAAAATACACAAAATTGACAAACCATTAGCCAGACTCATCAGGAAAAAAAGGGAGAAGCCTCAAATCAACAGAATTAGAAATGAAAAAGAAGGAACAACTGACACTACAAAAATACAAAGGATCATGAGAGATTACTACAAGCAAAAATATGCCAAAAAAAAAGGGCAGCCTGGAAGTGATGGGCAAATTCTTAGAATAGCACAACCTTCTGAGATTGAACCAGGAAGAAATAGAAAATATAAACAAACCAATCACAAGCACTGAAATTGAAACTGATTGAAAATCTTCCAACAAACAAAAGCCCAGGACCAGATGGCTTCACAGGTGATTTCTATCAAATGTTTAGAGAAGAGTTAACACCTACCCTTCTCAAACTCTTCCAAAATATAGCAGAGGTAGGAACACTCCCAAACTCATTCTATGAGGCCATCATCACCCTGATACCAAAACCAGACAAAGATGTCACAAAGAAAGAAAACTACTGGCCAATATCACTGATGAACATAGATGCAAAAATCCTCAACAAAATACTACCAAACAGAATCCAATAGCACATTAAAAAGATCATACACCATGATCAAGTGGGGTTTATCCCAGGAATGCAAGGATTCTTCAATGTAGGCAAATCAATCAATGTGATACACCATATTAACAAATTGAAGGAGAAAAACCATATGATCATCTCAATAGATGCAGAAAAAGCTTTCAACAAAATTCAACACCCAGTTATGATAAAACCCTCCAGGAAGTAGGCAAAGAGGGAAATACCTCAACATAGTAAAGGCCATATATGACAAACCCACAGGCAACATCATTCTCAATGGTGAAAAACTGAAACCATTTCCTCTAAGATCAGGAGCAAGACAATGTTGCCCACTCTCACCACTATTATTCAACATAGTTTTGGAAGTTTTAGCCACAGAAATCAGAGAAGAAAAAGCAATAAAAGGAACACAAATTGGAAAAGAAGAGGTAAAGCTGCCACTGTTTGCACATGACATGATACTATACATGGAGAATCCTAAAGATGCTACCAGAAAACTACTAGAGCTAATCAATGAATCTGGTAGAGTAGCAGGATACAAAATTAATGCACAGAAATCACTTGCATTCCTATACAATAATGATGAAAAATCTGAAAGAGAAATTAAGGAAACTCTCCCATCTACCACTGCAACAAAAAGAATAAAATACCTAGGAATAAAGGTACCTAAGGAGATGAAAATCCTCTGTGCAGAAAACTGTAAGACTGATGAAACAAATTAAAGATGATACAAACAGATGGAGGGATATACCATATTCTTGGATTGGAAGAATCAACATTTTGAAAATGACTATACTACCCAAAACAATCTACAGATTCAATGCAATCCCTATCAAATTACCAGTGGCATTTTTCACAGAAGTAGAACAAAAAATTTCACAATTTGTATGGAAACACAAAAGACCCCTAATAGCCAAAGCAATCTTGAGAAAGAAAAACGGAGCTGGAGGAATCAGTTTCCCTGACTTCAGACTATACTACAAAGCTACAGTAATCAAGACAGTATGGTACTGGCACAAAAACAGAAATATAGATCAATGCAACAGAAGAGAAAGCCCAGAGATAAACCCACACGCATATGGTCACCTTATCTTTGATAAAGGAGGCAAGAATATACAATGGAGAAAAGACAGCCTCTTCAATAGTGGTGCTAGGAAGACTGGACAGCTACATGTAAAAGAATGAAACTAGAACACTCCCTAACACCATACACAAAAATAAACTCAAAATGGATTAAAGACATAAATGTAAGGACAGACACTATAAAACTCTTAGAGGAAAATATATGTCACTCTATAACAAAAGTCACAGCAAGATCCTTTTCGATCCACCTCCTAGAGAAATGGAAATAAAAACAAAAATAAACAAATGGGACGTAATGAAACTTAAAAGCTTTTGCACAGCAAAGGGAACCATAAATAAGATGAAAAAACAACCCTCAAAATGGGAGAAAATATTTGCAAAGAAGCAACTGACAAAGGATTAATCTCCAAAATATACAAGCAACTCATGCAGCTCAATATAAAAAACAAACAAACAACCCAATCCAAAAATGGGCAGATGACCTAAATAGACATTCCTCCAAAGAAGATATACAGGTTGCCAACAAACACATGAAAGGATGCTCAACATCACTAATCATTAGAGCAATGCAAATCAAAACTACAATGAGGTATCACCTTACACTGGTGAGAATGACCATCTTCAAAAAAATATACAAAAAATAAATGCTGGAGAGGCTGTGGAGAAAAGGTAACCCTCTTGCACTGTTGTTGGGAATGTAAGTTGATACAGCCACTATGGAGAATAGTATGGAGGTTCCTTAAAAAACTAAAAATAGAACTACCATATGACCCAGCAATCTCACTACTGGGTATATACCCTGAGAAAACCATACTTCAAAACAAGTCATGTACTACGATTTTCATTGCAGCACTATTTACAATACCCAGGACATGGAAGCAACCTAAATGTCCATTGACAGATGAATGGATAAAGAAGATGTGGATATAGCTGATTCACTTTGTTATACAGCAGAAACTAACACAACATTTTAAAGCAATTATACTCCAATAAAGATGTTAAAAAAAATAGAAGTAAAGAATATCTAGAATAATGTAGCTTCTAATTATTCCTCCAACCCACTCACACAAGGGAAATGGCGGAAAGAAAGTAAGTAGCAAACATCTTGAATATTACTATGAGCATTACATTTAGAGAGAAGCTCATGGAGGAAGCAACAGGCAATGTGATGGGGTGGAAAGCAGACTTGAGGAGGAAGGGACAGTGGCCATGCAAATGTGGAATCTCTATCTCTCAGTCCAGTTTTCAAAGAAGTTGGGACCCACCACCAATGCTCAAAATGTTTATTTTAATTGTGTAAAAAATCTAAAAGAAAGAAAGAAGAATCACAATATTAGAGTTACCACTTCCCCTGGAAAATGATGGATTCAGCAGACACAAAACCAAAAGATGTATAAAGGAGCAGAAATCCAGGGGAAAAGTCACAAAGTAAGTCCATTTGAAGTCTCCTCTATAGCACTGTCTTGCCCATGGAACCAATTAACACCATATCTATGCATTATTCATCACTTGGTTCTCCCTGCTGATTCTAGGAAGAGCAGAATGGAACCGCTAAGTGCATAATCTGACCTGGCTCTTTGGTCTCAGCAACTCTTGGACATGCATGCTGCATTGGAGCAATCGTCTGATGCTCCGAGTTAGTACCTTAGAAGGGAAGATACAATCCTCAAACTACGTGCAATAAATCCTGGTACAGGACATATAACAGAAGGCACAGCAGCAACCAGGACCTCCCACAATGCTAAACCCTCTTTCCCACACTAGCCCTCAGGCTACAGAAAATATAATAGAGGGAAAGACTTAAATCTCAAACTGCAGCTATGAAATAAAGGGTGGGAAGAAACAATTCACATGTCCAATATCAAAACAGGATAGGAGTTTGGCAGTGTCAGATCTTTCTATAAGATTCTTTGTAAATAGTCTGATCTCTTCCTAGATATACTGCACTTAAAATGCTACTAGTATTTATCAGAAATATATTAGTCAAAACTACTGATTTTTAAAAATTCTTACACTGAAAATCCTTATATTTATCTTCAATTCATTATATCCATCTCCCCTCACCCCCACCTCCAAAAGTGACTTCACCTCTTTGTATTTTAATTTTTTACATTATTCCTTGACATGCCCTTAATATCTCTTATGAAATAGCTTATCTTTAATCCAGTGAAAGTCAACTGCCAAGATAGCAAATACTATCACAAAAATATTTGAAGTTATAAATCATGCCTTTTTATTTTCTCTAATCATATGGAATTTATAACTGATTCATATAAACCCTATTAGCACTTGCAGATTTTGATTACCTTATTCTTAAGAATCAAATTATTATCTAATTGCCATTATATGGTAAAAATGATCTGAATCATTTTGTTAAAAATTGGAAAGATAATATACAACTATATACAAAATTTATAATATGGTAATATTCATAAAAAAATAAAGCTGGTTAAAAGGGATAGAGAATGCAGCTGGGGTGGATCTAGAATCACTGCGGTGGGGCAATGGCAGAGGAGTCAGAGGTACAAGGTGATAGACCAAGGTGAGGAAGAGAAAAGCAGTTCCCAACTTCGGAGCTGACGAGGCACTCTCAGGTAGGTCATGGTGCTTTCTTGTTGAACATAAACAATTCCACAGGACACTAACATCAGTCAAAGCCACTCTGACCATGATAAGACAAAAAGACCATTTGGGAATCATTTCTAAACATACAAAACATGAACATGGTTCAAACCACAAAAATATCCAAACATCTCCCTGTCCTTGATAATATGTATGACAGTAGCTCCTTACCAATTATACCTTTAACCTTGTTTAATTCTTCCTGCCTTGTAGATAAGATTGATTTAGATAATCAGTCATAGAATGCCCACACTGCCTGACAGCATCCAAAAGCATAGTAAAGTCCTGCTTCCTAAACCCTTCCTAAAATTACCTAACATGAGACCAACTCCTAAGAATTAGCCTCTTGTAACAGACTTACTAAGATACTAGATGGCTCCCCATGATGTGCATTGTACTTCCTTAAAAGGAACACTAAACCCAACTTGTTCAACTATAGGTTTATTATTCCTGGTGTTTTTATGGCTGAAGGGCATTGACGGTGGGAAGCAAGTGGCAGTGAAAAAGGTAATAGAACCAGTGGATTGAAGGGTCTTAAAGAAAAGAGCTAGAATGAGAGGATGTGAAAATCAGAAAGTGGGGTACTTGAAACTGAGTCTATGAAGGGGATACAGTTATTCATAATGCCAAGGTCTGGATAATGGCCATGGGAATAGAGAGAGTGAATGTGGAAGGGAGGATACTGAAACGGATCTGGGAAGTATGAGATCAGAACATTACAAAGATCATGCACAAGGACATTGCAACCATTAAGACTTAGGACAAGAGTACTGTTAGAGTGACAGGAGCCCAAAGTTAAAATATTTAATTAATGAGTCTGTAGATAAGCATAACATAGAAATATATTATAGACTGGGAGCAGAATCTTCAAAGATAAGAAATTTTAGGGAAGAGAGAAAGAAAATTAGTTTGAAATTAGCAAGAAAGAGTAGGGAAGACATCAACTCCACCTACAAGCCACGTGCGATGTGGAGAGACAAGAGCTATTGGTTGAAAGGGTCACAGGGAAAAAGAATCCTTCTGAGGAATTCACATTTCAATATAGACTGAGAAGGTGAAGAGGACATTTAGGGAAGAGGGGGGTATAGAGGATTTTCAAATGATGGACCAGAAACTCAGAAGTCACTATGAAAGAATCAAAGATTAGAAGACTTATGAACCCTCTTACACTGTTGGTAAGAATGTAAATTGGTGAAGCCACTATAGAGAACAGTATAGAGGTTCCTCAAAAAACTAAAAACAGAATTACCATATGATCCCACAATCCCACTCCTGGGCACATACCCAGACAAAACTATAATTCAAAAAGAACAAACACCACTATGTTTTTAGCAGCACTATTTACAGTAGCCAAGACATGGAAACAACCTAAATGTCCATTGACAGATGAATGAATAAAGTGATGTGGTACATATATACAATGGAATATTACTCAGCCATCAAAAAGAATGAAATAATGCCACTTGCAGCAACATGGATGGACCTAGAGATTATCACACTAAGTGAAGTAAGTCAGAAAGAGAAAGACAAATACCATGTGATATCACTTATATGTGGAATTTAAAATATGACACAAATGAACCTGTCTATGAAACAAAACCAGACTCACAGATATAGAGAACAAACTTGTGGCTGCCAAGGGGAAAGGGGGCTGGGGGAGGGAAGGAATGGGAGTTTGGGATTAGCAGAGGCTGACTGTTATGTATGGAATGGATAAACAACAAGGTCCTACTGTATGGCACAGAGAATTAATTCAATAACCTGTGACAAACCATAATGGAAAAGAATATATATATATGTATAACTGAGGCACTTTGCTGTACAGAAGAAATTAATACAACATTGTAAATCAACTATACTTCAATAAAAATTTTTTAAAAAGAACACATATGAAATCATACGGGGATGTGAATCTCTATGATGCGTACTAGACTATAGCTGTGGAAGAGAATGACATTTTCTAAATATTAAATATTTCATAATACTCATGTCAAAAATGTGAAATACTTCATTTAAAAATCATATTTTTATAATAGAGATAATGTCCCACTAATTGACTTTTAGTCATGAAATAGCCTTTCCTCTGAAGTATTATTACTATGTTCTTTTCTGCATGTAAATTATCATGGGGAGATGAAAGAGGCTTATATTCTAAAGGTTTTTTTTTTTTTTCTGTGTCTCTTAAGTGAGGGCTTTCCTTAGTGTGCAGGGAAGGAGAATTTTTCCTTTTTATTTTTCTGGGTTCTGTGGCTGGTCTGAGGATCAAGTCTGATGTAGGACAGATTAACAGCAGAAAAAAAAAAGGTAATTGCATGCATACACACAGGAACCCCACAATGATATGAGACTGAAAATGTGGCCAGGCAATTAAGACTTTTATGCCATCCTGAGCTGAGGAAAAAGATAGGGCTTTGGGGTTTCAGGTGGGGGATTGTTGGGGGAGGTTACTAACGAGGGAAGGTAAGAGGAGGAAATTATGGTAAAGTTTGCCCAGCCATGCAGGTAAGTTTTTCAGGTATAAAACTGATCTCTGGGGATAGCTCTCTCCCTATGCCAAACATGTAAATTTCCTCTATAAATGTATATATCTCCCACAAATAGAGAAATGTATACTTTCTTTTAGGCAGTTAATGGGGAGGTAAAGAGCTTTTCCTGAGTCTGCTGGATCTCGATTGCCTTCAACTCAAAATAACCATCATGCCAAAGTAGCATATTTTGGAGTGGTATATTCTGTACCCCTTTAAGTGCTATTTCCTCAACATTATTAAATCTGAGTTTCCAGTTACCATTTGAAATTACATTCAATTTTGCAAACAGATTCTTACAGACTATTCTCAATAAAGATTCATTTTCTACCTTTCATAATTTAATAAGCAACAGTGAATTTGCCAAGAATTTCCTTTACACTTGGAAAGAAATCAACTTTGAAAAAAGTTTAGCAGCTGTCACTAATGAAATAAAATTGAATTAACTCAATGAGATTGAATATATTCAATAAAAATAGGGCTACACAATAGCACCAGTGGTCTCCTTACAGAAGTAATGTAATTTTGAAAATATGTTCCACTTTTTTTTTTAATCCTCAAACATCAAATTGCATCTTTTTGTTTTTTTAATCCTCAAACACCAAATTCCACTGAAAAACTAGCATCTCAATTCTTCAGAGAAAATAGATCTTGGACTACAGAGTATACTCCTAGTTTCAGGAATGCTCTAAGCTATGTATTGGTTTATACTTTCATCTCATGTCATTTTACTGAAATGCCGTTCCAAATATTTGGCATGCAGTACCCATCAGGCAGTAGGTACTAATAGCTTACATTATTGTCATTATGCCAACGAACAACCAGGTATTTGTTTGGTTATGGTTCAAGATGTCTTTTTTTTTTTTTTGCGGTACGCGGGCCTCTCACTGCTGTGGCCTCTCCCGTTGCAGAGCACAGGCGCCGGACGCGCAGGCTCAGCGGCCACGGCTCACAGGCCCAGCCGCTGCGCGGCATGTGGGATCCTCCCGGACAAGGGCACGAACCCGCGCCCCCTGCATCAGCAGGCGGACTCTCAACCACTGCACCACCAGGGAAGCCCTCAAGATGTCTCCTTATACCAAACAGTCCATAGTTGTAGGACTCTGGAAAGTCAGTTCTCAAGACCATCAGATGTACACTGAAATTTTTTAAAGATTGAAATTTTTAAGAAATAAGACTTCTGCTTTATTCACTTTCATTCAGCACTTACATTCAAAGCACTATATCTAAAGTAAACAGATATGTCCAGGGTCCTTGAAGAGATGGAGTTAATTTCACTTTAACAAGAAATCATCCAGTCAGAATCCTGGGAAGAGTCATCATCTCCAAAAGGTGGAACAAAATGAACAGCTTAGAGCTATAGGAATTTTACTTTTAAGCCAAATTTCTCTGTTTTTTTTTCATTTTGGATGAATTCTTGAATAATTCTGGAATTTGGGCAAGTTCAGCAAGGAAACTCTTCTCTGCCCTATGCAGCATCCACTGGGTGACTCAACTGGGGGTTGGAGGATCCACTTACAAGTTGACTCACTCACATGGCTGATCAAGTAGGTGCTGTTGTCAGGGAGGTGCTCAGATGGGGCCAGAGGCCTCAGTTCCTATCCAGAGACCTCTCCCTGAGCTGCTTGGCTTTCTCAGTGGCAAGATGGTTGCATTCCCAGAGAAAGTGTCCCAAAAGAACCAGGCAGAAGCAGTATCACATTTCATGACCCAGCCTTAGGAGTTACAAAGTGTCACGTTCACCACAGTATGCAGCCCATCCCAATCCAAGGACATAGAACATGGAGCCCCGAATTCAACAGAAGAAGTATCAAACTCACACTGTAATAGGAACATGTGGTCAGGGAGATATTTTGATAGCCATTTTTGGAAAATACAACCTCAGAGTTTGTCTTCTGACCACAAAATTTCAGTTCCCTCCTACTTGCAAAATATATTCTCCTCTTCCCCAAGACCCATCCCATTACAGAATCAGCTTGAAGTCCAGAATCTTTTATCTCCATCAAGCCCAGGTGTGGATGATGATTTGGGGTAAGGTTTCTCAAATACAACTTCTTAATTCCCTTTCTTTCGATCTAAAGAACTGAGAACTGAAATAATAAATGATTTACCCTCCATGCACATACAGTGGTGAGATAGGCAACAGGGATAGGATAACTGCTACAGACACCCTCATTCAGAAAGGGGGGAAATTTGAAGGACACAGCAGCTAGTAGTCTATAAAAATTCTGAAATACAAAGAGGTGTGGGTTGTCAATTCCTTGATTAGGGCTAAGATTTACTGCTGTAGCCCTTATCTCCACCCTTTGGACTACTGATTTTGTTCTCTGAGTCTCCCATCCTTTTCCACAAAAAACAATCTGTGTTTACACTAGTTTTCTGGGTCTGCTTCCTGCCCACAGTCATTTGGGAGTCCAAGGCATCTTTTTATCATGTACTTTTTCTAATATTTCCAGTCTAAGCTGGTAAATTTCTTCAAGAACTTTGAGGCTTCTTGCCCATCAATTTATAACCCACTTTATTAGACAGAAACCATACCCATACTTTAAGGTAAGTCCTTCTCTATATTCTGCTCCACGTGAAATTTCTGTGGGACAATGGCTTTAAGATTCCTAGAACACCTATTGTTTAATAGCATTTGTGAGACATACTATTAAATCTTTCTGAGGGACTCTTTGAAAGGGTTTATGATGGAACATTCTGGATGTTTTCTTCTGAGGTCTTCCAGGATCTCATATGTCTACTCTGAATGAGATTTTTACCTGGAAGCCATTTCTTAATTTCAGAACAATTTGCCATCTGGAGCATCTGGAAATGAAAAACAGTTTTCTGATTTAATTTCAAAATCATTAAGTCCCAGTTCATTTTATTTCCTTGAAATTTTCCTAAAAATTTAACAGTTTGTTTTTAAGCTCATCTCTCTCTTCTCACATTTTCCTATGTACAGCCATAAGCAACAAGTCAGCACTCCAATATTCTGTCTCAAATTTTTCTTACCTACATCACTGAAGTCAATAAGTACATTTTCCAGTCTCCCCTACTGCAGGTGACAGTGTTGCCAAACTTTCCACCACCACATAAGAAGGGTCCTTTTTCTTTTGGACTCCAATAACATTTTCCGTACATTCCTTTAAGCTCTCACTGCAAACACTGCACGGAAGTCTCATTAGGCTTTTATTAATAATTTATTAGAAATTCTGTTGGGCACCACTTACCAGTTACAAAGCCAATGCCATTTCCTTAAGTTGTCATGGCAGTATGCCACTGCCAGTACCAAAATCTGTTTCATTTATTTATTTCTGTGAAACTAACTGCACCCAAATCTTAACAGCTTAAAGAAACAATAATCCTTTGTTTTGCTTACAAACAGGCAATTGGGCAAAGCTTGGTGGGAATAGCAACTAGGTGCTAGCAGACAGCTGGGAACTTATTCAGGGCTATAAGACTTGGACCGATGTTCCTTTCTATGCATATTTCTCCCAGACTGCTTGGGCTTCCTCACCGCCTGGTGACTGAGTTTAAAGAATGAACATATCAAATCAGGAAGAGAAATGATTGCATTTTATGATCCAGTCTGAAAAAATCATACCGCATCACTTCCGTTGTTTTCACTAGCTCACCATTGTTCAAGGGTAGGAAACATAAATCCAACCTCTTGAAAAAAGATGTGTCAAATTCACTTCAAAAAAAAAAAAGGCATGTGCAATGGGAGATATTGTTGCAGTCACATTTGGCAAATATGTCTGCACATTGCATAAAATTGTTTTATCTACCACAAATGGTATATTAGAATGATCAGTATGTTATAGATATAATTATACAATAATAATTGTTAATGCCCTTCTGAGTAGAAAATAGTATTTTTCTTCAAATCTATTTATTTTGGCCAAGTTATGGGCCTACTTTTTCTGTGGATTTTCCCCTTTCCACTAAAGAATATCAACTTTAATTTATGTCAAGAGTTTAGGTAGAAGAAACTTTAGTTTCCCCCTTATAAAAAAATGATTTTACTTGATTTTTTTAACACTTGTCTAAGAAGACCTAAAAGTGTTATCACAAATTTCTACTCTACAAGATGCTAAATTAGGAGAATGGTATTTGATACATGGTATCTGCAAGGGTTCCTTCTCTCTACTTAAAACTGCAAATGATTTTTATCCACCTTCCTCTAAAAAAAAAATAGGTATTTAAGCTTAGCATATTTCTTGGAATTTATCTCATTCTTTCTTTTTTATAAGTTTTAAAACCCATAATTCAAACCTAATAAATTCCTGTTAAATAGCGGGGTTAAGCCAAAATTAGACTTAATTTCTTTAAATTGATTTCTCTAAGCATGGTACATTTAATTTAAAGAAAAAAGTTAAACTGATTTTAATTAAAGATATTCCAACATGAAATTTTTTTTTTTTTTTTTTTTTTTTTGTGGTACGCGGGCCTCTCACTGTTGTGGCCTCTCCCGTTGCAGAGCACAGGCTCCGGACGCGCAGGCTCAGCGGCCATGGCTCACGGGCCCAGCCGCTCTGTGGCATGTGGGGCCTTCGCGGACCGGGGCACGAACCCGTGTCCCCTGCATCGACAGGCGGACTCTCAACCACTGCGCCACCAGGGAAGCCCCCAACATGAAAATTTTAATGGCAATGTAGAATAGTAAAGCTACAAACCCCATAAGCCAAATACATATATATATAATGTGTTTATATATAGTATGTGTGTATGCATGTGTGTATATATATATGTAAACATTACATATATGTTTGTATAAGTATATATTATGTATTAGTTCTATACATATGTGTAAATATTAATATATATATAGCACATATACATGCACACACACATACCCTGTGATACAATTCTACGAAAGCGTGAAAGACATTTTCTTTCTGAGAGGAAAAAATAAGGCACTGATATAGGCTTAGCAGTTACAAAATTATTGTTCATGTGTGTTGGTTTCTTAATTTCTTTTATAAGCCTATGTATAAAAAGTGTTTTCTTTTTTGTTTGTTTGTTTGTTTGTTTGCTGTACGCGGGCCTCTCTCTGTTGCGGCCTCTCGCGTTGCGGAGCACGGGCTCCGGACGCGCAGGCTCAGCGGCCATGGCTCACAGGTCCAGCCACTCCGCGGCATGTGGGATCCTCCCGGACCGGGGCACGAACCCGTGTCCCCTGCATCGAAAGGCGGACTCTCAACTACTGCGCCACCAGGGAAGCCCTAAAAAGTGTTTTCTTGAACTAAAAATAAAGAACGGAATTTTCTTCAAAATACAAGCTAGGTGAGAACCTAGCTTATATTTTGCAGCACCAGCACTCAATTCAGGATTAAATTTGATATAAGCACAGAGATATTTTCAACTGAAAGCGTTTGATTCTCGAGGCTTGTTAAGCATGGAAGACCTCGCTGGTACATGGAAGAAGTTGAAAACTACAGCAAAATGTACACTAAGTAGTGAATGGCAGAATACTTGTCTTTTATATAATTCTGAGTTTTTCTATGGGAAGAATAGAATATATCTCATCTTGAGTACATGATCAGACTGTAGCTCATAAATTCTACTCTTTTCTCCCCAAAGCCAAAATCTCAAGTTTAACAGAAAATTCAGAGAAAAGACCACTTACCCAATCTCATATCTGTGTGGAAAAGAAAAAAAAAATACTATTTAATTTTGATCTGTAGTTCTTCAAGGAGATTTTTGATGTCTTAATAGTCTCCCTTACTCTCAAGACCAACCAGCAATAAAGATATTTCAAGATTTTCTTCTGCAACATGATCTTTCCAGAGATTCTGCTTTCTTTTAAAACCAAGAGTCTTCTCACTTGAACTGAGCAGACATGGAGAATTTCAAGAAGACAGCTCACATTTTCTCCAGTCTTGCAACTGGTTCATGGGAGGAAACTTTCTAACAAGTAGGCTATTCTCTGCATCCATTCTTCACCTTCAAAGCATGAAGCAATAGCTGCATTTCTCCTGTCTTGACAGCTCCCCTACAATTCACCTGTTGGTTCAGATTCCCTGTTGAGAACTCATCCTCTGGTAAGCCACCAAGTTTCTGGACAAAACAGAAAATTTATGTGGTCCTTGTCCAAAGTTTTCCCACAGATTTTAAACATTTTTGAATGAGTGTAGTGGTCTTTTTAAACTAATGGTGATCATTTTTGTAGCAGTAACTAGAATGTTTTTCCCTTCATCTTCAAGAATTTTTGAGACCAGCATATATCTGTGAAGAAAGCAGTTCATTGTGACAATGTCAGAAATGTTTTTTGTTACAAGAGAAGCAAACTTTTCATAGAGCCAACAACTGATGAGACACCACTAGTACAGGTGCCAACACAGTTCCTCCAAAACAAGCTTTTTTGGTTTCCAGATAGGAAGACAAAACATTAAGCCTTTTCTTTTCCAGGCAGCTCTTTGCAGAGGGTGAACATTTCTTGAATTTCACCGTCACTTACAAATAATACAAATACTATGACATAGCATTTTCTAGGGAAAACTGATGACTCATTAACCTGGATAGAAAAGCTCTCTTTGACATGTCATCAATATATCAGCTTCTGGAGCTGTTTGAGAGTGGAATTGTATAAGTTCTTGTACAAAAATTGCTTGAGCATTTTACACACTCTAATGCAATATGCTGGGTTATTAGGTCCTTGCCATTTGTGTGCCTTTTTCTTTTCTGGGCAATAAGTTCTGCTACTAAATAATTAGCTTCTTAAGTCTTTCCCATGATTGTGAGTATTTAAACAGAAGTTCAACTCTATTTTGAGGTTCCAGTAACTATTTAACATAATCAGCATCATTGCTTGTCAAACGACTGTGATTTTCAGTAAGTGACTTTCCAGTTTTGCTGGAGACTTTGGTGTATTTGTAAGTTGTCTTCCACTGGTGATGTGCAATGGAATAAGCCAATTTGGACTATCAGTCCCATTGGTAAGTACCCTTCAGTGTGAAGACAGGCTTTTTTGTGTGTTCCTTGTTATACGGCTACCTGAAATAACTCAAAACATTGTAATTTTTCATCAGCAACATTACCTGAATTGTCAGTAGTCCCAGGTATAGAGGCCTCCTCTTTCATCTCACCCTTTTCTTTCAAAAGTTGTCACATTGGATGGGCTTCCCTGCTGGTGCAGTGGTTGAGAGTCCGCCTGCCGATGCAGGGGACACAGGTTCGTGCCCCAGTCCGGGAAGATCCCACATGCCGCGGAGCAGCTGGGCCCGTGAGCCATGGCCACTGAGCCTGCGCGTCCGGAGCCTGTGCTCTGCAACGGGAGAGGCCACAACAGTGAGAGGCCCAAGTACCGCAAAAAAAAAAAAAGTTGTCACATTGGATCATCAGACAGGTGTGTAAAGCAATAAAATTAATAAACAGAGGGCATAATAAATAGCTAAATGAGAAAATTGAAAAATACATAGTCATAGTATAATTTATTTCTCACCTATATAATCTATACTTTGCAATGTTTACAATAGCAAAGCATACAGGGGGAAGCTGAGCCATGGTCAGTGAAAATGTCTTCTTTAGAATGGACACTTCCCTCTGATTTTCTATTATCCTAGTGAAGTCTGTTACTCCTTTAAGTTCAGGCTACCCAAGGAAGTAAATCAGGCTGATGTCATCAGCTTCTGTCCTGTCCTTTTTAGCAATTATCAATGGCGTCTCCTATCACAGCAAAAAATGAGAACTTAACCAAAGGAACTCCGTCTTACCGCTCACTGCCAAATAGGACTGAAGGACCTCTAACGAAATTGCTAACGAAGCAGCTGGATCACTGTTCACGACCACGTGGAGGTGTGAAGACTGTGTAGAATATGAAGTTGAAACACATACGGTTTTGTTTGTTTTTGTTTTGCTTTTTTAGTCATGTTCTCTCACTGAACCCCTAGCAATAAATCATGAAACCCCAGAATTCCACAGAATCCTGGTTGAGAAACATGTTCTAGAACAAGTTTAAATCCTGTTGTGAAGAGGCATTGACATGCTTTCTGGGTGTCTTGCTTATATTTGCATATCTATCCGCTCTATGTCTCTATAAAAGTATATGCATACTTGTTAAATAATTATTTGGTGAGTGAGAATGAAACAGAAGATGAAGAGAAATAACAAAAGACAATCTTTGATCTTAATAAGACTAAAATCTAACTGAAGAAAAGATGAACATAGTCGGAAATATTAAAGAGCTAAATGTAGCAATGAGAGAATGCCCTGTGAAAGAAATACTTAGGAAGAACATTGCAGAAATTAAAACAAGGAAACGAGCAATCATACAAACATTATCAGGCTTTACAAATATCCTAACACCAACAATTTGACAATGTTGAACTTTATCAGAGTCTTGTGCTCCTGGAAAACAGTGAAATATAAGAAATCTTCCCCAAAAAAAAAAAAAAAAAAAGAAATCTTCCCACCCTTTTGTGTTCTAGGAAATGGCTTACTCTAAGCAACCACCCTTGCCCATGTGATTTAGATAAGACAAGGCAGACAAGGATCCTCCAAATTCCTATTTTTAGTCACATAAATGATTAGCTGAACTATTGATTCTTATTGTTCAATCTGGACAAAATGTCTACTAATGTGCAAACTTTAGTCAGGTTTCTCACAAGCCTTGGTCCTTGAATTTTCTTTGAACTTAAGCAAGCACTGGGATGCAAAACCACCCTTTTTAATGGCCTTTCCTGAGAATCCACTGATCTCAGGAAAAGACCTTCCCTAATCATCTTTCTCTTGACTCCCCCTGCCTGCTCATCCCACTTCCCCACAACCAGTTCTTTCTAGCCTTGTTTGCTCCTCTTATCAAAGAAAAGCCCTTTTGTAACTGAGCAGGACCCTATGGGCCTTCCCAGGACAGACCCCTCCCCAATATCCTCAGCTGTAGCTCCTCTCTGAAGTACCTACATAATAATATCTGATGCTCACAGATGCTAAAACCATCACCCAATGGAAGAAATTAATTACTTGATGATCATGAGTACATAGCCCCCAGAACTACTGGTGCCTAAGGATTGATAATGTTAACCCCTATGACACCACCTTGTTACCTCACCATCAACAAATCACAGAGTAAAGCATGAGCTGATCACACACCCTGTGACCCCCACTCCCTCACCTTCCCTTTAAAAATTCCTTGCTGAAACACTTCTGGGTGTTGTTTGGATTTTTTCAGCACTAGGTGTCCTAGACTACTTGCTTGGCGCCCTGCAATGAATACTGCACTTTCCTTCACCACAGCCTGCTGTCAGTAGAATTGGCTTTACTGTGCAGGCGAGTGGACCCAAGTTTGGATGGGTAATACTTTCTGTCTGATCTTTGAGACACTCGTACATCTTCTGGTTGCAACTTCCTATAGCAATATCCTTTCCCCCATTGCAATAGCCCCCTTCCTTCTATTGCAAAAGTTTTTTTTTATTTTTTTCAAAAAAAATCTATTCAAGTCTAAGTCCAGATTTTTTTCATTATTTGACAAATTCTACTAATTTAGTATACAAAAGGAATAATTGAAATCTAGAAAGATTTATGTGCAAAATATTCCTACTCAATATTTTATGTAATAGCAAAACAGTGAAACAACCTCAAATTCTACAAAAAATTGATCTAAAAAATTATGATAGATCTGTGCAATTGGGAAAAAAATGAGAAAGACCTACATGTATTGATAAGGAAGATATCTCATATATTATTAAAGAAAAAGCATAACACGCATAAGAATGAATTAGCTGTGTAGATATTCATACACATATTCTAACATACTGATGCTTTATATTATAGAGGAGGGGAAAAAAATCTTTTTCTTTTACCCATCTTAGGTTCTCCAGCTGAGGCTCTGTAAATTACACCAACAAAATGATCTCAGGCGGCCTCAGCCTGCAGCGGCTTGAAGCAGGTTCTTAGTTCCCCATCCAGAGATTGAAGCCAGGCCATGTCAGTGAGAGCACTGGATCCTAACCACTAGACCACGAGGGCCAGTGGCTAATGACAAGGCCCTAGCTTGTTGGCTTTGTAGAAATGAATTCCAACAGAGACGGAAAGTAGTGAAACAAGTAATGTGTTTATTAGGAGGAAAAATTACCTGTGAATAGACACACACGGGCGGGCTCAGAGAGAGAGTCAAGATTTGTGGTAGTTTGAATCACTTATATGGGGTATTTCTGGCGGGTTTCCTCTGGCCAGTCATCTTGCTTTGCCTGGCTCTGAGTCCATATTTGGTTTATCTCAGGGTCCCCCCCACTCCACGCACGCACATGTCTTAGCCAAGATGGATTCCAGTGCAGAGGCCTGTGGGAAGGTTGACGCCACCTATTACGGACTTTTTGGCCCCCGAGGAGCCTTTCTGCACATCTATAGTCAGGAGGTCTCCTTGACCTCAAGAAAAAGAAATATGTGGTCTGTTTACCTTTTATTTGGCCAGGGCTCATCTCCTCCTTGCTGCTGCTATTATCTTTATCTTGGAGTATCTGTCCACAGGCGACAGACTTGAGCTGCTCAGCCTGGGGTCCATTTACCTCCTGCCTCAAGAAGACTAATAAACAAGAGAAAAATAAACAGAAGTTTATTAACATGTGCGTAGCTCATGTACATATGGGAGCACCCAACGATGAATAACCAAAATAGGTGGTTAGAAATTGGACTTATATATTATCTTAGGTTGAACTAAGGAAGAGGGGTTTGGGGACTTCTAGGTAGAAGAGGAAAGTTTTGCGAAGGTGACCAGGTAGAGTGTGGTAAACAAGGGTTTTTTTAGTAAGGCTTGTTATGCAGATTTAAGTCAGTGCCTTCCCCATTGATAAGAGTTGTTCAGAGTCCTCCCTTCTTGGTACAAGAGGGAGGCACCTTTACATATGGAAATTTTGTGCCCGGGTTTTAGAAGTTTTCTTGCATCTGCTGTTTCTCAACTGCCTTTAGCTCAAAATAATCCATATGCCAAAAAAGGCATACTTTGGGGTGGCATATTCTGGTGTAAATACTTGTCTCTGTGATGACCAGTTCTAAAATAATAGGCAAATAAAGATGTCATAATAATTGTTGCTTCTGGGAATAGGATTAAGGTTTGGGTACAAGAAAAATTTATTTTAATTCTATAATTTTGTAGTGATAGAATGCTTTAAGTATGCATGTATTATTCTTTTTCAATAAAATAATAGTTAAAAATGAATGCACTATAATAGAACAATTTTTAATAATAAAAATAACAGTTCTGTCTGACTCCAAAACCCTTATTATTTTCATTATTCCACAGTGAGAACTGGAAACTGAAAACCTTAATCTTTCTCTCTGATCCCTCAGTTCCTCCTGCTATTAAGAACGACTACAAAGATTGGAGAAAACTGCAGTCCTAGAGAGTGGAATCCAGTCTCACACTTCTTTTTGGTCCATCTCAGAGTTTTCTGTATACCTAGTAGGTACCCAAGAGTAATTTGGCAATGCTATGAAAATAGTATGTGAAATATATATACAGAATTATAGAATGGTTCCATTTATATAGTTGAAATAATTGTATTTAAATATATTATTATTGCCCAACAAACAGAGTTTTCTTGAAAATCAATTGCTTTGTTGATGGTAGGGCAGGAATAAAGACGCAGACATAGAGAATGGACTTGAGGACACGGGAGGGGGAAGCTGGGGTGAAGTGAGAGAAGCATCGACATATATACACTACCAAATGTAAAATAGATAGCTAGTGGGAAGCAGCCGCATAGCACAGGGAGATCAGCTCGGTGCTTTGTGACGTCCTAGAGGGGTGAGATAGGAAGGGTGGAAGGGAGGCTCAAGAGGGAGAGGATGTGGCGATATATGTATACATAGAGCTGATTCACTTTGTTATGTAACAGAAACTAACACAGCATTGTGAAGCAATTATACCCAAACAAAGATGTATAAAAAAAAAGGAAAAAAATCACTCATTATTCTATTTGCTTGATAAAAAATAAAAATAAAAAAAAATAAAATAAATATTTTTCTAATAGCCCCAATTACCTTAGCGTTTGCAGTTCTATGGACAAAATATAGTTTGATTTTTTTTTTTTTGACATTTACAGGCCAGCTAAGCCCCCTGGAGGGACATTGTCTCTTTCCAGAGATTTATGTGGTCTGAATGGTAGGGATGATAAGCACTCTCTGTTCAATAGTGTAGTTAATGCTCAGCCCCAGGATAAGAGAGCAGTGAAGCATTCCCCAAGCTGAGGTACAGTGGCTCAGTAGCAATCAGCAGCACTGTTACTTTATGTGAGGAAATTTGCATCAAAATCCTGAGTCCACAGGGAGCTCAACTTTCACTCACTTCTCACTGCCCAAGGAAAATAGCTATTATGGTCATTTCCCAGTCTTTCAATGCAGAACAAAAAGCAAAGCAAAGCAAAGAAAAAGAAACACTATTGTAACAAGAAATGGCTAGAGGAACAGAGCTGTCTTAATAGGAATATAATTCTGCCTTAAGGTGTACTTTACTTGAAACATATTAATATCTACCAATGATTATGAATTATTACTTTTCTCATAGGTGCCATATTTATGGTAATGTTAAATAAGAGTGAAGAAGACAAATCTATCTTTTTTTGTTTTGTATTTCATCAAGTATCTTATTTTGGGTCTTATTTATTTTCATTTATTCAATAAAGAGAATTTGAAAACTTTCAGGATTTGTTACAAGAAATGAATGAATAAACGAAAAGGAGGGAAGGAAGAATTAGTTAAGATGATTTGGACTTTTCTTGCAAAAACATTTAGGTTAATGCTGAAAACTGTACTATTTATGTTTAGACACCACAGAGGTAACATTTTCTTTGCTGCAATGCAATTTCCTCTTTCAAACAAACACATCAACAAGAATTAAAACAAGAAGACAAGATAACATATTTGACTGGACTAGAAACATCTCCAATACAGCATCCTACCCCATGTAAAGGGCTATTCATAACAATAAAAATAGAATCAAATGAAATAACATTGCCTGTAGGGGTCGCTGCAGTTATTAAGTAACAGGTCTTATTCCCAAGTAGGTGGCATGTCCGGAAGACCCAAACCAGTATGTTGCCTTATGCTGCTGAGTGCAAGGGGGGTAGAGATGAACAAGGAAACTTTCAGACATGTCAATTATAAAAGAATATGACTTTCTTTTTGCAAGATAGAGGAGAAAATGGGGAATTCTGCAAAAAAAAGAAAGGAATTCTCCAAGTGATTTAGGACAGCCGAAGAGTCTCCCTGGTTTGTAAACCTGGAGAGACTTCTTGTTAGTTGGGCATCACTTCAGTCAGCCTGGAGGGAGGCATGAAAAAGCAGAGGATGCATGAGAATGGTTTTGGTCATAGACCAGACCCAGGTTCTCTGCTGATTAGACTCTGCCTCACTCCCTTCTCCTCTGATTTCTTTCAGTTCCCTGTTGGACAATTCAAATACCTACTGGAAACAAGAATGAGAGCTAAATCAAGATGGAGGAAGGAAAGAGATGTAAGGATATGTATTATAGAAAGAAACATCACAAAAATCTAAGCCACAAAGAAATTTTAAAATATGACACTATTCAATTATGTTATAGAATTTAGAGAAAAACTATTCTATCTAAAAAAATATCTCAACTAAAATAGTAGTGGACTCATTTAAGGAATAGTAAAGCAACAGATGGGGTGATATAATTTAGTTGGGCCAGGGATAATATAGAAGGAAAAAAGTAAACTATTATGGAGTTATAGTTAGAGCAAAAGACATGATCGACACAGCCAAAACAAAATCAGGCAGTAATATTGATGTCCAGATATTCTGAACACCCTCTTACTATAACTCATTTATAACATTATATATTTAAATTAAAGCATCATATATTTTAAAATAATAGCTAAAATATTTCAAATGCATAACTGAGTTTGACAAACAGAAAACTAAATTTTCATACCTGAAAAAAAAAATTAAGCAATGCAATGACCCCAGGTAGTAAGTGTTTCATAGGCTTTTCAGGAGTTTTAAATCCAAATTCTTCTTTCTACCTGCTTTTTCCCCATAGCCCTTAAAAAAATACCCAACATCTGCTGTACTAAAATTTTAAACTTACCTAGAAATTCTCTTTAGCTCCTGCCTTTTTCCTCCAAATTTCACAAAAAAAGTTTTCTATATTTCCACCTCTCTCTCCATCTTCAAAATCCAAGTTCAATCTGATAACTTATTTTACTGGATCACTGAAATTGTCTGTTATCAAGTCTCCTTGTATTTATTGTTACTCCAATGCATTTACCACACTGAATGCTTTAAAAAAAAAAAAACATTTTGAGCATGTAGTTATGTTATTTCTGTTTCTCATTGTCTCGAAGTCTCAAATTCTTAACATGGCTTATGCAGCCCCTACTTATCTTTATATCCACAGCTTACACCATTATCCCACTCATTTCCTACCTTTTAGTTCTTCCAAAACTGTGATGCTTCCCAACTCAAACCTTTGGCATATGCTATTCTCTTTGGATTCTCCTCTCCTCCCTCTATACATGATTAATTCCTGATCTTTACTAAGAGGTCAGCTCACTTGTCATTTTCCTCCAAGTACCCTGCTCTGATAACCCCTGACTAAGACATGGCCTTTTATTCATTCTTTGGATTGGTCCCTTTTTCCTTGATCGTGCTTATTACAACTGCTATTAAAAATTAACTCAATATGTATTATTAAAACCTTCTTCCACACCAAAATTAGGTTTAGAAACCTTGAGTTAGTTGTTCCCCATAATATCCCTAGTTTCTCTACATGATGTCTTATAATGAGTAGACCCAGAAGAAATATTTTTGAATAAATGAATAATACCACTTACTTGCTGTACCCTGCCTCTTCTTCATCTTCAGTGTTCAATACAGTTCAAAGTTCTGTTTCTTCCTAACCATCTTCTGGAATTGCTCTCACTTAAGTCACCTGTTATCTACTTGTGTCTGCATATATGAGACTTTGTAACTCTGGTGTAACTGAACCACTCTGATGTATGTTTTTGTGGCCACACTTCTCTTGAAAACCAAATGTGAAGTCATCATATACAAGGGAAAATAGCCAAATGGGAAACAAGGTACCAATAATAATTGGGCAAAAAATAATCTCCACAATCCAGATCTCACTGATATTTGAAAACATGACTTAGACCTAAAGACCTAAACAAGTCCTCCTAAATCTAGAATGTTTCAATCTGCAAAAGAAGCCAGGGGATAAATTTGATCCACTTAGTGTCCATGTAGAGTTACAGAAATGGAAATAAGAAAACCAAAAGTTAGGCAGCTTTTTAACACCCTCCCAATGATCCATGCCCTTGTATATAATCCCTTTTCTTTAGGGGTAGGCTGGACCTAGTAAGTAGCTTCCATCAAATGGAATGCAGATAGGATACAGCCAAAATGATGGTATGACATTTCCAAGATTAAGTTAAAAAAGACTGTGACTTCCTACTTGCTGGAGCTCCCTTACCCTCTCTTTTGCTCACTTTGACGAAGCCAGCTGCCATGTTGTGAACTGTACTATAGAGAGGTCCACATGGCAAGGAACTAAGGGTGGGTTTCGTCCAACAGCCAGTGATATACTGAGGCTCTCAGTTCAACAGACCATAAGGAACTGAATCCTGCCAACAACAACTGAATGAGCTTGGAAGCAGATCCTGCCTCAAGCAAATCTTGGGTAGACTGCAGCTATAGATGACATCTGGATCAGAGACTTGTGAGAGACTGAGCTAAGCAAAGACCAAGTTCCTGATCCACAGAAACTGTAGGATGGGTTGTTTTAAGGGACTAAATTTGGCAATTTGGTACACAGCAATAGGTGCTAATACACAGGCTATTTCTCAGAGGCAGACCTTGCTATTTAAAACATGCAAGCAGGAATGGAAGAAGTGGGCATCTCTCAGGGATGCTGACCTTTAAGGTCCGGGAGCCTATCTTCCTTATAACCAATCCTCTTATATATTCAGCCCACTAAATACTCAACTATAAACAATCAGGTGAGTAACCTCCATGTTTTCCGACATAATTCACAGAGATTTTACAATAGACCTACTAAGACAACAAATGCCCCAAACTTAAATTAAAACCATCTTTAATTATTGAATTCCCAGAGAGACATTAAAATCCCCAAATCAAGTCATATCCCTTTATAGAATTCAATGACAAATAAATTAATATACAATATTTTCTTCTCCAAAATTTTATATTTTGCTCAGTTTAAGCCAAAATTAGCAGTAGTCTGATGACTGAGTACAAGTATGGCTCTTTATTCAGCAGTGAAACCCAAGGCAACCTTTACTGAATTATATATAAACTTCCTTCAGCATCTCCAAATTAAATCTGTCTTGATCTGTCTCTATATATCTGTATTAGATTTCTAGGGCTGCCCTAATAAAATACCACAGACTGTGTGTCTTAAATAACAGAAAATTATTTTCTTACAGTTCTGGAGGCTCAAAGTCCAAGATCAAGGTGTTGGTAAGTATGGTTTCTTCGTGGCCTCTCTCCTTGGTTTGTAGATGGCTACCTTTTCCCTGTGTTTTCACATGGTCTTCCCTATATGTGTGCCTGTGTCCTAATCTCCTCTTCTTATAAGGACATCAATCATATGGGATTAAGGCCACCCCTATGGCCTCATTTTGCCTTAATTACCCCTTAAAAGGTCCTATCTCCAAATACAGTCATATTCTGAGGTACTGAGGGTTGGGAATATATTATATGAATTTTGATGGGACATAATTCAGTCTATCAGTGTAATAGTACCCAACCTTTCCACACTTCCAATTGGACAATAGTACACAAGAACATATCACAACAGCTCTTATCACTGTATCTATAATACCTAAAACTAAACACAACCACTGCAGCCATCACATTTTCCAAGAAAAGGATTTCTGTTATTTCCATGATCTTTGTTATTTCCATGGGCCACAGGAGAGATTTAAGAATACATAAAGAGGATCTAAACTAGACAGGGGAAATAAAAATAAAAATAAAATTACAGCTTGGTTTGAATCTCACTAAGATGTCAATCTTTTGTTGCCAATCTTCGTTTCCATTAACTATGAATTTAATCTCCATCAGGAGAAATTCCTACCAAGACATTAATTTTGCCTGCTATTTTCCACAATCTTGCAAAAACTCAAAAGTTTGCTAGCCCTATGCTTTTTCTTCGACCCTCCCTGATCTCATTCCCTTAGTGCCCTAAGATGAAATGATAACTGTTGCAACATGCTTTATTCAATTCTTATCTTCCCGGGCTACTAAAATTCTTAAGGCTTGGTTTTGTTTTACTAAGCCACTGAAAACATCCATATTTCTTCCCACACCTCCATTCCAGAAACAGCAAGATCTGACTTTCCCTGAAGAAGCACAACAGACTTCATACCAGGTGTGGAAACAAAATCTGAAGAGGTCAATTTTGTTTTTTTAATTCTGGGAAATCCTCTTTTCAAGAGACCTTCCACAGAAAGCTTTCCCTTTCCACATTTAAATGTGAATTTATAGAGAATCAAAACCACCTCTGCAATCAAACTTTCCTGAAGAAGGTCTCCTTTCTCTATAAATAAACCTTTAGTTTCAACTCAGATCAGATGCTTGCTGAGTATGAGATCTTGAACCTAAAACATGCTCTCTTGATTGCAATTGTTGATCCCAGCCATACCTGTTCAAATTAGCTGCCCGAATCATGAGATTCAACCTCCCCGTGTGAAATTTTGCCCTGCAACATAAGTTCCTCCTCTCTTCCCCATGAAATAAACATATCAGTTTCTGCAGATTTGACTCTGAACTAGTTTACTTGCACTATTACAGTAACAAGGTGGCAGAGAGCAGAAACAGAGAAAACAGGTAAGTTGCTTAGGCCTTCTAGAACACAAGGTATGACCCTCAGAGATATTAAACTTTAAGGAATACCAACTTAACACCAAAGGATAGGCGAAGCTAAGTAAAGATTATACGGAGCTGTGCCTTGATTACCCTCTCCCCTTCCCATGGATCTAAGTAATAAAGCTTGATAAAAAGGTAGACAGAGTGACAACCTCATGTGGAAGGTGGTAAAGCTTGGGGCAAGGAGGTTGAAATGTCCCTCCGCCCCGTCACCTGTACAGAGGTAGAAGAACAGGGAGCAGATGGATTCCACAAACCAGTGCTGTTCAAAGTGGGGTCCATGGATGGTGCTGGTCTGCCTCATGTTACCAGTCAGTGAAATGAGTTCAGAAATTGAGAGTAAGCGGTTAGACTTTTATAGGCCCCTGAAAGGGTAGTGTTTTGTCTACTAAATCTAATTTTTAAAATATGGACTTAACATTATAATTTATCACAGGATATTGAATATAGTTCTCTGTGCTCTACACTTTGCTGTACAGCTGAAATTAACACATTGCCAATCAACTATACTTCAATAAAATAAATTTTAAAAATAAAATAATAAAACAGAAAATATTGCATTTTTGTTTGTCTATTTTTATTTAATTTTTCAACTATTTTATTTTTATTGTAATTTACTAAAGCATCAATCTATGACAAATTGGAAATACAAAGGACTGGTCTTTTACCACAGATAGCACTGCTCTATACTCTAATGCAGCCACGCTCCCAAGCACTGGACATGAATGTCCTTTCAGCTTACAAGGACACTTCAGGGAATATGTTATCTTTAGCAAACCTTTAAGAGCAGAGGTTAAGAAATATTTATTCCCTCTAGTGATTTGCTACTCTCTGCTGTATGAATCTACTTCTATGTTTTCTGAAGCAATTAACCAACTCACTGTCTTCTCTGTTTAGCTGTTTTCTATCTCTTGGCCTTAGCTTCCTCGGTTCACTTATGGACCATTATACTCATGGTCATCTTTCCTGAATTCTTTATCATCTGTATTCTTGACAGCTGACCGATATCATATTGCCCAGTTCAAGTCTAAGATAGAGTCTCTAACTGGCCTTGATAAAATGCATGTTTCTCTGGTGTGGAAATTTTACAATGGGCCACGTTACAATGTGAAGATTAGCTGATGTAATAGCTATTCTTGAGGCCAGTATTAGCAATTATGGTCAAGTGGTGTTACAGAGTACAGAGCGAGCCTACTACTGTGTAAGGAATAAACCAGACGAGGCAATGGCAAGCATTCTGACTGAGTTACTCAATAATATTAACTGTGAGTAAACCATTTTAGATAAAAAAGAAACTCGTGTACACAGATATTGCAATCTTCTTCGATACTGCTCCGAATGAATTATTTCTGAATAATAATTTTTAAAAATTAACAAAAGAACTCACATTTCTAGAAATGTACACCTGAGACAATTTCTAGGTAAAATACAAGTTAAAATGCTGAGTATGATTTTTTGAAATTATTTAAAGCTGAGAAGAAAGCATGACTTTGCAGAGCAAAGCAGGACAGAAGCTAGAAGCTGCACTAATTCCTTGTGGCCCAGGGCCTTGAATTTCATCCATCACGAGAAGGGCAGGCAGGCAGCAGGCAAGGAGTAGACCCTGGACAGTGTGAAGTTTGGTTAGTGATTCTCAAATAAAGCAGTTCCCAAGGTGATGGCTGCAGTCGAGTGAACTAGAAAATAAAATGCCTCCAAAACGTGAGCACAAGAGGGACAGCTGGACGGACAGACAGAGACAGGGACATAGAGAGAGTAAAACTTAGTATAAATTTCTGAAGTGACAACTATGCAAATTATAAAGAAATTTAACTACATTCAAATTAAGAGCTTTCACTGAACAAAAGAATATATAAAGAAGTAAAAAGATAAGCCATAAAAGAGAGATGCTCACAACACCTACAACAGGCAAAGGGTGACTATTTAAAATATTTTTAAAATTTGTGAGTTCAATAACAATATAGTAATAATAGCCCAATAGTAATTTTTTTTTAAATTGAGATATTTCACAGAAGTAGTAAGCAGGGGAAAATAAATTAAAATCATGAGATAAAAATTCTGTACTCATTAGATACCAGGAATTAAACTGTCATGGAAAAGTTCTTAATATGGATGTGGAACAACTAAAATATTTACAAACTTCTGCTTACATTTATTTATATAACCACCATGGAAATCAATTTTGCATTATTTAGTAAATCTAAAGATGTGAATACCACATGGCCCAGCAATTCCATCCCTAGCGTTTTGCCCTGGAGAAAATTGCAAGCGTGTTCACAGCAGCACCATTTAAAAGGACTAACACTTCAAATAACCCAATCTTCCATTGACAGAAAAATAGGTAAGTAAAATGTGGTAGAGTTCATAATGGGATACTATACAGCAATGCACCTTAGATTAGGACCTCATCCTTTAATAACAATCAAAAATGCAATATTGAGCAAAAAGAGAAACATATTAGATGGTAATACTTAAAGTACTAGTCTACTTCTGTAAGGTTTATAAAGTAGGCAAGTAAGTAGTATAGTGTTAGGGATACACTGATACATGTAAAACTATTTTTTAAAAAAACCAAGAGAAGGGCTTCCCTGGTGGCACAGTGGTTGAGAGTCCGCCTGCCGATGCAGGGGACACGGGTTCGTGCCCTGGTCTGGGAAGATCGCACATGCCGCGGAGCGGCTGGGCCCGTGAGCCATGGCTGCTGAGCCTGCACGTCCGGAGCCTGTGCTCCGCAACGGGAGAGGCCACAGCAGTGAGAGGCCCGTGTACCGCAAAAAAAAAAAAAAAAAAAAAACCCAAAAAAACCAAGAGAATGATAAACACAAAATTCAGGAACGTAGGAGGAAGGAATGCAGACAGAATGGAGAGAGACAAACAGAGGATTCATAGATATATCATGTTCTATTTTTTTAGCTGGGTGGTAAATATAAGGATGTTCTGTTATTATTATTTTTATAAACTATAAACACATGCTATGTGTATTTTTGTATCTTTGATATAGCTTATAACAACTTAAAACTATAAAAGATGTACATCTTTAGTTTTAAATAACTAATATATATATGATAATTTATTTGTAATGTAAACATAAACTCAAAGTCTGCCTTGAAGCAAAGTTCTTGCCTTATCTGCTAAAAGAGTATCAAAGAAATAACTTGTTCAACTATATTTTATAATTAGACAAAGTCTCTGCATTGGATTATAGTGAAAATGTTTAAAGAATTTTAGAATTAAACAAATGAAACCATTCACCTTTGCAAACAAATACACATAGCTGTTTTTTAGAATTTACTAATTTTCTGTTTTGATAATATCTATGTTTGTAACAATTCCATACTTTGCCAATTTTCAGACTGCTTTTGTTAATCATCTTTCCATGTATTTGATGAATATTCTAATAGATGAGAAAAGAAAAGAAGCAGTCAGCATTAAATCAAGAGAATGAAAAGTAGATAAACAAATACAAGCTCATTTGAATAAGAAATAATTTAAAACGTATTCTAGAAGACGAAATTTGTTACAAAATAATACTGGATTCTTCCATTAGAAATAGTTGATTAGGGCTTCCTTGGTGGCACGGTGGTTAAGAATCCGCCTGCCAATGCAGGGGACACAAGTTCGAGCCCTGGTCCGGGAAGATCCCACATGCTGTGGAGCAACTAAACCCGTGTGCCACAACTACTAAGCCTGTGCTCTAGAGCCCATGAGCCACAACTACTGAGCCCGCATGCCACAACTACTGAAGCCCGCGAGCCTAGAGCCTGTGCTCCAAAGCAAGAGAAGCCACTGCAATGAGAAGCCCACGCACCCCAACAAAGAGTACCCCCGCTTACCACAACTAGAGAAAGCCCGCATGCAGCGACGAAGACCCAACACAGTCAAAAATAAATAAATAAATTTATATATATATAAAAAAGAAATAGTTGATTATACAACAATAACTTCCTTAAATGTTTTCTAACTGGAATTTTGCTTTTGTACTTTTTTTAATGTTTGTTTTAATTTATAGCACTGTGGAAAGAAGAATAACTTATTTGAATAAGTTTGGTTTTTCCCTGTTTCAGGAATGGACATATCACTATGAGATCCTTAGAAAGGCTAGACTATTCATGTAATGAGTATTTTGTATGCAGGTAATGAGTATGTGTAGATACAAAATACTTTTATTTGACCTATCTAATCAAAAAACTTTTATTTGACCTATCTAATCAAAAATTATACTAGCATAAATTTTGAAGGAAAAAAGTTAAAATGGGGTTATGATATTAAAGGATTGTAGGAATAAGAATATTGGGGAACAATTAAAGTCTTAAGGAAATTTTTTTTCTTGTCTTAGGATACATATGAACTTGTAGATTGCTAATATGATTATAAGATTGACAAATTTTAACCTTCAAGATCTGAAAATAAAGATAAATGCTAAAAATAAATTTTCTTCCTGTCATGAGATAAATTACAAAAATTAAGAAAACCACAGATATATCATTTTGGAACATGTCGCTGAAATTAAATAATTCAGTATTCTCATTTTTTACAATTTTTAAATTTTTTATTATATATATTATTGAAGTATGGTTAATTTACAATGTTGTGTTAGTTTCAAGTGTATAGCAAAGTGATTCAGGTGTATATATATATATATATATATACTTTTGCAGATTCTTTTCCATCATAGGTTATTAGAAGATATTGAGTAGAGTTCCCTGTGCTATAGAGTAGGTCCTAGTTGTTCACCTATTTTATATATAGTAGTGTGTATATGTTAGTCCCAAACTCTTAATTTATCTCCCTCTATCCCCTTTGGTAACCATAAGTTTGTTTTCTATATCTGTGAGTCTATTTCAGTTGTGTAAATAAGTTCATTTTTATCATTTTTTAAGATTCCACATATAAGTGATATTATATGATATTTGTCTTTGTCTGTCTTACTTCACTTAGTATGATAATCTCTAGGTCCAATATTGTTGCAAGTGACATTATTTCATTCTTTTTCATGACTAATATTCCATTGCCTATATATACACCACATCTTCTTTATCCATTCATCTGTAGATGGACATTTAGGTTGCTTCCATGTCTTGGCTATTCTACATAGGGCTGCAATGAACATTGGGGTGCATGTACGTTTTCCAATTACGGTCTTCTCAGGGTATATGCCCAGGAGTGGGATTGCTGGATCATATGGTAACTCTATTTTTAGTTTTTTAAGGAACCTCCATCCTGTTCTCCATACTGTTCTCCATAGTGGCTGCACCAGTTTACATTCCCACCAGCAGTGTAAAGTAAGCACCTAAAACTCAAAGAAGGGAACTGAATTTTGTAACAGCCTATTCAGGTTTAGTTTCAAGTGTCCTGACATCCAGGTCACAGTTCTCTGTCACCCTACTATTTAGCCACGAGTTTTTCAGTCATATGGTTCTCTATGCCTTATGTCTCTGTTGCTACAATCAACAGCAATAGTAATGTTTGATTAAAAGACTTTTTATCAATACAATCTCCAAACAGGAGTTCTACAACTTCTAGAAATAAACTTACAAACTTATTGTAAAGCCACGTCCAGAACAATTATTTACAATTTTAGATAAAATGCTATTTAAATTAAATTTAAGATAAAGTTAAACTTAAGACAAAATACATAAGGGAGATTTAGTGAATGAAAAACAGTGCATAGCATAAAGCATCACTACATAACTCAAATTTTAAGAATGCCGTATTAGATAAACATGGAATAGTTTTGTGAGATTATATAAAAATGTAATGGTTATAAACATGCATACAGTTACAAATTTTTCTGTATGTTACTCCCAGTTGCTATAAATCAAACCAATATTTATGGCAATTTTACCATGTATAGTTGAATCTATATACAGTAAATTTATTTCATTTATTATTTGTTCTGATTTATCTATTCTGATCTGATACAGATTAATTTACACATATACTTAATTTTAAATAGCTAACTAATACTACAATAAAATATGCAAATGTTTTATTTCTTCAGTTATTAACCTTGACCCTGAAACAATTTTTCAATATGGACTAAATAGGTTGTAAATAATTACATTATAAGTCACTACATTCTTAAACAAGAACTATTATAGATTTTTAAGGCTGGAAGAAACCTTAGCATAGTTACGTAGATTTAGCAGGATACTGAACTTGTTTGCTTAAGGAAAACAAAAATTGCCTCCATCCCATCACTCATCCATCACTACTGGGTTGTATCAGATCTGTCAGAGCTCAAACTAGATATCATGGATTAACACATCCAAAGGAGAACGTCATTAGAAGAACTGTTTAGAAGCTATGAAAATGGGGGGGAAAAGCCATTGATGACAGTTGTCATGCAAGCACTATCTGGGGAAAAGAACCAGTGGTCCCCTTTGCAGGCGACCCTAGTCAAATGTCCTCGAGGATTCTGGTCCCTTTGCCAAGAGCATTCTCAAGAGTCTAGGGTCTATTATCACACTACCTGGCCTTGAAATTTTAAAAATATCTTTTTGTTCTCTGTATGTTACATAGGTACAATTTTAAAAATAAAAGACATGCTACTTCTTAAGTATTATTGCCTAATGGTAGAATAGTAAATGTGGAAGTAATACAGGGCAACTGTAGTCACTTTTATTACTGTTCCAAAATATTTGCTTTCCCTTCCGGTAAGAGGTTATATAACCCTACTATTGCCACGTGACATCCAGGACCTCCTGTGGAATTACAAGCCCTCACCCTCATTGTTTTGGCCAACAGCATTGGAGCAATGTGACACATTCCACATCTGAGCAGAGTCCTTAAGAACTATTGTGCATTTCTGCCTGTTCTCGTGCTCTTTTCCCTTGCCATAAAAGCAAGCATATCTTGGTAAGTGACAGCTCCCTCAGCCTGGACTCTGTAACAAGAAGACAAGAGGAATAGGGCCACAGCCAATTCATAGCAATGAACCCCTAACATGAGCAAGAAATACACCACTGTTTTGTAGGTTGCTGAGATTCGGGGCAGGTGTGTCAGTGTAGCTTAATGAGCAAAAACTGACATCTAAGAGCTACTGCAGATCCTTCAGCAAGGAAAGGTACAGGGTCTTCATCTCTTATCATCCCTGATGAAAGGCAGGCAGGGCCACAGAGGCTTACAGTATGGTTTGTCTTCTAGGAGAGGGACATGATCCTATAAAAGTTTAGAGCAGCAGAAATGAAAGCATGATAAAGAAGGCTTATTCATCAGAAAAGAGCAAGCAGATTGGTGATGCGGGCTTTAGGTTCCAGCCATTTGTTTGTAGGAGTTGCCTTAGAATTTCAGATGCCCCATGAGGATCTTGGGGTCCAGAGATAGCAGAATGTGGGTACAAACCCCTCCTGCTAGGAGAAGGGGTCGTGGTTCCCAGCTGGCACATAGTCCAAGCAACTTAGAATGAGAGCCCAAGGTCACTGTCAGGCAATTCTTCACATTACTCCAGAGGAGGCCAGAAAGGTAAGTAGGAGGAAATTCCAAACAAGCAGTTTCCACTGTACCTTGAAGAAAACAGAGAATCAATAAACGATTTTAAGCAGGTGAGTTATACAACCTGATTTGTATTTCAGGAAGTTAACCTAGCAGGAAGGTAGAGGAGGATTTGAATCAGAGACAAACTGTAAATAGGGAGATTAATTAGGATGCCAATTTCACAGCTAATAAGACATGTTGAATACCTGAAATATGGGAGTGATTTTTTCAATGACAACCACAAAACCACAGTATACTTCCACAAAGGAACTTGCCCTGCTTAGAAGCCGTTTTAACCCCCTCTTAGTTCCTCTGACACTATGTCTACAATTTAAATTGCACACGCAGTGTCTCAGAAGTTTGGGGTCTTCTTTGTATATCTGCCATTGCAGATTGAAAGCATCTTTGGTACAATGTCTGTGTTCTCCGGAGCATCCGGCATAGGTCATTTCAAATGGAAGGGATTTCTTATATCTTTACTAAGTAATGGAATATAAAATATAGTAGGGTCTATTCGTAAATGTTGACTCCAGAGCCACATCAAAGCTTTATGAACGTAGGGTGTCACACATATGCACCCAGCAGCAGGACTTGAAGTCAGTGCTGTGTGGGCCAAGGTCCAGCCGGAACGCTAAGCCATGCAACCAAGAGAAAGTAATGCTTGTAAAAAGTCGCATGAAAGCAATGGATTACTGGGGATAGCTCTGAATTAGGCCCCCCAAAAAGAAAAAAAACTCAACAAATAGACCAAACAATTATTTTCCCAAAGACAAGATAATATTTTTGAGGGGATGTGGGTTAAGGAGAATGTGGAAAATGGTCTTCCAGTCCTTACAGCGTTTCCATATGTTTCACTGAATAAAGGCTTTTCAACTTGTAGTAAGCTTTTTGGTCAATCCCTAAAAACTTGGAATGATTTTTGTTAATTTTGACCAGCTTAATATGTATCCCTTTGGCAGATAGAATTCCAGAGTTCCTCACACATTCTTTCTGATAGTCCTACCCTGTTTTACTTTTTTAATCTTCTTTTTCTGATGCCTGAGAAACCCAGAGGATTATTTTAGTAGGTTAACTATCCCACATCATTTATGTCATTTGACAAAATGTTAGCCGTGTGTATTGTTAGATCACCAGAACCCTGCATTCATTAAAAAAACTGTTGCCATAAAAATTTGTACATTTGACATTTGCCTCAAGAACTATTCAATTTTGTCTCAATTATATTAAAACACCATATGTTCAATAGTAATAACAAAGATGAAAATGATTGCTACAGAAATATTGTGTTGACATTTCTATTTCTCTTGCCAGAAAAGTTTCCAATTAAACCAATGATATATAGTCAATTAAATATGAATTGTTAAAACAAAAGTGTCAGTTACAAAATAGAAAAGATATTTTTGGGGTCCATTACCATTATTCTGTATTTTTAGGACATATTTTCATAATGTATTTAATAGCTTCAGTTTTCTAAATAGTAAAATTTAGGGAGGGAAATAATATAGGAAGATGAGTAGGTGCTTCACTTTTAAGGAATACTGCAGATAATATAATGTTTGAATTTCAGGGGGAACTAAAAGATCTAGAAATGCTGGGTTAATATGTATGATTATTGGTTTTTTTGTTTATATAAATGCATCACTGAGTATGCAAAAATGAAGGGAAATCCCCAGAGGTCGAAGATGAAGAAGGGGGCTTCCCTGGTGGCGCAGTGGTTGAGAGTCCGCCTGCCGATGCAGGGGACACGGGTTTGTGTCCCGGTCTGGGAAGATCCCACATGCCGCAGAGCGGCTGGGCCCGTGAGCCATGGCCGCTGAGCCTGCGCGTCCGGAACCTGTGCTCCGCAGTGGGAGAGGCCACAACAGTGAGAGGCCCGTGTACCGCAAAAAAAAAAAAAAAAAAAAGATGAAGAAGGGCCTGAAAACAGGAACATAGCAACATCAATAACACTGGACAACTTCTCTGGCAGATGGTTGTATACCTAACGTATCAATTTGCAAGGTAAGGTGTATGTGTGTGTAAACCCTGAGAAACTAGCACAAGACTGGGGAGCTTCAGCAAAGTATTAAGTTCACTCATTTATTTTTTTTATTTTCTAATATCAGAACATTCGATACATTAGTATTGCATACTTACAATTAGAAATGAATATTGCACAGTTTGGGAGTGCATCTCAGATATTCTGTTACTGATAAGAATGCAGTTTGGAAACCACCAACATGGGGACTTTGGTTGCAAGGAAAGGAAAAAATGCCCTGGTCTTGTTTTGACACTATTAAAGGGCCACACTATTGAAAAATAAGGACAAGAATAAAATCTGCCACTAAAAATAGTAAAAGCTTACCTACATCAGATAATGAGAGATAGAAAAAGCAGGATGGATATGAATGAATAGATATTAAAGAAAGAAAAGAAAAACAGATAATACAAAATCAGATGTCAGAAATGAATTTAAATATATAGTGAATCAATAAATATAAACATATAAATGTTTCCAGTTGACAGACTAAAAAATTGGTTAAAAAGCCAAATTGGGGCATTTGCCTTTCATAATATGCTCATATAAAACATGAGGCAGGGAAATGTAAAAATTAAGTGATAGAAATTTCATAGCAAGCATTAACAATAATAACAATGACAAAAGTCTTTTCAAAGTAAGATCAAACAGACATTTTGCCAAAAGACAGTATTTGGGGTTAAAGATAATATAGTAAGATAAATTATTCACCAAGAACACATAGCCATAATATATGTGCATGTGTTTAATAATATTGTCTCAATTTATAAAGCAAAAACTAACACATATAGAAGAAAACATTGAAAACAGTATTATCATTGTAAGAAAATTGAAACAAAAGTTTCTCAGTAACTAATGGATCAAGCAAATTTTAAAAACTGTAAGAACAGAGATTTTAATATACAATTAGCAAGCTTGATCTAATGGACATATGCAACCTTATACTCCAAGACTACAGATTTACCTTTTTGATCAAGCACCCATGAAACCTTTCCAAACAGCAGTGATATAAAGTGATGATGGTGGGGAGAGTGTTTTGTTATTTCCTATGCTTATCACCAGACCAAGGATCTTAAGTTTTCTCATGTTTCTAGAAACATCCATGATTTTAGAAAGGAGCCTAGGGATGCCTTTCTTATGGCTCTAATTACCACAGGAAGAGGAACTGGCAGGATCTTGCTTGCAGGCAGCTTCCAGACTGAGGATAAGCTTAATTGGAAATTGACTGCAAAAGTTTCAACCATTAATTTGAAGCCCAGGTGGTAATTGGGGGATATCTAGGAAAAGAATCTCTGCATCTCCTTAAAAATAAAGACAATAACAAGGTCATAATTCCATCTAACATGTTACAACTATCCTGGGTACAACCAAAAAAGCAACTTTTCCAGAAGAGGAGGTAAAGACTTTGAGTGATGTTTACTCTTCACCTGATATCCCTTATCTTAAATACTATGATGTAAAATTAATAATACTTAAATACTGATATAAACTCTCAGTACATCTTACATTACATGAAAAGAGAAGAAAGGAGACAAAGATATTTGTTTAATATGTGCATATATATACACAAACATATTCATAATAAAATATTAGCCCTCATTTCAGTACCTGTCATGTGGTCATGGCTGGTAGTTATAACTAAATTCTTTAACTATCCATTCTGTATTCCCTTTGCCTTCATAAAGCACCTCACTGGTTGTGGTTCTTTACCTGGTGGGATGAATTGAAACTTTATTCATGAAGGATCTGGACCACTAGCAGTGTGCCTGGGTTGGGTTGTTGTAGTTTTCCATTGACCTTAACACAGGGCGTGGTAATGCTAAGAGATGTCCTAAAGGATCTCCCATATTCCAGACATACTCTTTCTTACCTCCATTGTGAAATAGCAGTCTAATTTCCCCTTGGTAGTCAGGATCAATCACCCCAGTCAACACAATAACTTCCTTCTCTGCCAGTTGATTTAGAGGCATGAGGAGCCCAAAGTGGCTGAGGTCAGTTTTAACTTCCAGTTCAGTGTAATCATTGCTGTGTCTCCCGGTGGAAGCATTTCTCTGGAACAAAAGTCTCTAGGCCAGCAGAGCATGAAGTTATGGGAACAGGAAGCAAACATTTTGCTAGTGGGTCACTACTAGCTAGTGGGTAATAGTGAGTGATGTCATTCTCATTTCCATCTTTTGATTCCTGGATGGACCCGTGAATCCTGGCTATCAGACAAAACATATTGGATGCTTATTCAGAGCTTACACAGCCTTCTGGAGAACCTTATCTCAGCCTTGAAAGGTTCTGCCCCTGACTGGCACTGTAACCATGTTTTCAGAAGTCCATTCCTCTGTTCTATCAAAATAGCCACTTCAGGATGATGGGGAACATGGTAACACCACTGAATTCCATGAGCACGGGCCCATTACTGCACTGCTTGTCCTGTGAAGTGAGTTCCTGGATCAGAAGCAATGTTGCATGGAATACCAGGATAGTGAAGGCATTCTTTAAGTCTATAAATTGGTAGTTTTTGACAGAAACATTACATATGGGGAAGGCATATCAGTATCCAGAGTAAGTGTATATTCCAGCAAGGACAAAACGCTACCCCTTCCATGAGAGAAGCTGTCTAATATAATCAACCTTCCACCAGGTAGCTGGCTGATCACCCCAGAAACGGAGCCATTTCCGGGGCTTAACATTGGTCTCCGCTGCCAGCAATCTGGTCACTCAGCAGTGGATACAGCCAGGTCGGCCTCGGTGAGTGGAAGTCCATGTTGACGAGCCCGTGCAGAACCTCCATCCCTGCCACTGTGCCACTTTGTTCAGGAGCCCATTGCGTGATGACAGGGGTGGCTGCAGAAAGAGGCAGACTGCATTCTCATAACTAGGGTGAGCAAAGCCTTTTATTTTATTTTGTTGCCCCCCACTTCATCCCCAAGCCATATTCCCTTTCCACTCTACATAGCATTTCTTTTCGTGTGTTTCATACACCTCCTGATATATGTATTGTTTTGTTAATGTATAGTGCTGTTTTGTGGGCATGCTTTCAATTTGCATAAATAATATTGGACCATAGTTTGTATTCTGTTTCTTACTTTTGAGAGATAAGAGAATTTAGTGTCAAAGAGGTCAAGTAATTTTTCCAGGGTTACAAAGCCTGCATATTTATACCTAGAATTCAAACCAAAATGTGCTTAATTCCAAAAGCCCTTACTATTTGCAATATGCCACTCTATTTCCATTGACTCCCAGTATAACCAAATTCCACGCATATGGAAAAGTTATTTTATAGGAGTTTTACTACATTTAATTCTCCACATATATGGAAGGCAAAACTCAACTTTTTTTGAGATTGTAGCAAGAAATATGCCATTTGTTCACTTCCTATTTGTACTTAATATCTACTCACACTGCAGCTCATTGTGACTTTAACATAATAGCAATAGCAATATCTTCAGGTTCCACTGTTTCAATAAACCTAAGTTCATAAAATATGGAAATTTTATCTTATGGAGGAAGAACTAGATGAAACACGTGTCAATGATAAAGAATAATATAAAACTGAGTCTGTTCCCTCACTTTCAAGAAACATCAGGCTAGTGGATTGTTTACAGTTTAAAACAATAACTTTTCATGATATTTTTGCCCTCCTTTTAGAAAATTAAAAATTAAAAATAAATAGAAAACCCCATTTTTCCATAGGATTATAATTTGTAGCTTTTAAAAAGAAAGTAAATAGATTATAAAGTTTGGCTTGAAACTTTTCATGGGCTGAGTGCTCTCTCTAACTAAAGAAGCCATTTTACAAAAGAGTAAGAAAGAAGAAAATGGGTTACAGTCAAAACAAGGAAAACATCAACAGCAATACGTCCACAGCCGACTTGCCCAGGGCTCTGTGACCTCAACTCCCTCCTCTCCTGCTTCTCCTCGGATGCAGTTATTTGGCTCCCTCACAGAAGCGTGTCTCCCAGAGCACAGGGCTAATTACTTCAATTTGAAGGCACCGGTGATGATTTGCTGTAGGCTATTCGTCTCCTTCCTGCTGCTGGAAGCAAAGGCTTTGGAGCTGGGGGCCCTGTGATAGTTAGAGAGATTAAGGTGCAGCTTGTACAAAATGAGCATCCTAGCTCTGGATAATGAGGTGTAGGAGAGTGTCAGAAGGTGGGGACCATGTCAATCACTGAGAAGTTTTAGCATTCAATGGAGAAAAGGACAGTATGTATTCTTGGACTTAGGGTGTTTTTCTCTCTAAGGAGATTCTGAGCATGCTTGATTTCTAGGTGTGATTGGACACTCATATGTATTCAGTTATATTTGTTATGTGCTATAAGAAGAGAACTATCACACAGGGTATTTTATGAGAAAAATCAATTGAACATTTTATCCATATAGGAGTCAATATGTATCAAATTTTTAAGCTGTATTTCAAATATAGGCATTCTTATTTACATTTAATTTCTCACATCCATTTTTTGCATTTTCCTGTTCAAGCATATAATTACCAACAGTCAACAATAAATTGGAAGAGTTTGCCTAAGGAGAAGTTTCCCCATCTTTAACACGTTCTTTAAGTAAGGCTATACAAGTTATATTTAATGTAACTGTATAGTGCCTCTCATGCAGACTTCCTTTGCCAACTGGTTAGGAGAATTTACCAAATAACATGCATTTTGGCTTGACTAGTCACATCAACATGAAATAACCTCGAGCTTTTATTAAATTTTCCAGGGCAGGCAAATTCCATTAGCATCTGTCAGAGTTCACTGGTTAGTACAGGCAGAAAGGTCAAAGAATCTTTGATGCTATAATTTATTTCTCCTATATCTGATCTGTTTCAAACAACATATTCCCAATTGAGCAACCCACCAGCAGTGGGTAGAAATGTATTGGTAAGTGACCAGAATGGAGAAAACAGCACGTGGAAGATTGGAAAGGAAATAACAATTATTGAGTAACTTTTGTGAACCCAGGTACTATGCTAGGTGATTCACATATGCTTTCCAGGTAAGTTTTCCTAAAAATCTGTGATTCAATTAATCCATTTACTATTGACAAATGTGGCTCAGTACACTAGTCAGCTTTCTGAAAACCTGAAAAACGGTCTTAAAATCAGTAAAAGACAGAGCCTGAACTGGAACCCAGATCTTTCTGACCAATAATCTGTGAAATTTTTAGTACTAAAAAAGTAAATGAGGCAAATCAAGGGTCAGAAAGCAGGTAAGCCAACAGGAATAAAGAAGATATATCAAAGCTTAGCTAAAGTTGAAATAATATGAGCAAGTTTTTATTTATTTATTTATAGTCTTTGGAGAAGTTTAAATGTTAATTAGAGATAGTGACAGGGTCAGGCCAAGCAGGTAACAACCTGGAGACCCATCAGAGCTAAGGAAAGAACATGGCCGGGCAGGAAACCTGAAAGGATACTTTTGGCTTGAAACCTGGTAGGGGGGCAGCTTGTAATTCCAACTGTAGTTACTCTAAAATTTAAGACAAGTTATTCAATAAAAGAAAGCTTGATTACAGTTACTCAATTAAAAATTACATAAAACCAATAGATCATGTATGTGTCCAAGAATTACCTCTCAAGCAATTAGTAAACAGACAAGAGCTATTGCAGATGGAGAGAGAGAGAGAGAGAGAGAGAATAGAAGCCTAAACTAAGGCAACTTTGAGAGTAAAATGTGAAAAATCAGACTCGAGAAACAGAGAACATGGTGACCTATGGGTTTGGGATATCAGGGACAAAAGGACATAAAATGATGCCAATTACTGAGAACAAAAATGCAGAAAAAAGGAGGGGCTGGGCTGAGAAAACATTCTTCCATTGAATTTATCTGCATATTTAATTCTTGAGACAACGTGTTTTGTCCCTTCTCCAAGATTCAAAAATCATTTATAAAATTGCCTTATAATAATAAAATAGCATAATAGAATTCACAAAGTTTTTGAAAGCTTATGTTTTTGAAAACTCCTATATGACTTTCAAATGCATTAAGGAACAATTTACAATTCCTATTTTTAAATAATGGTTGAGATTTCATTTTCTTTATATTGTTAGTTATGTGTTTAGAACAAGAAGAATATAATGAATGTACATTGAACTGAAACATTTTGTATAGAATTCTAGCATTATTTTACAATGAGAGAATTATTTAAGAAAATGAATCAATGTGTAAAATTTCAATAGGTTATGTACATTTAATAGCAGAAACACTATAATTAAAGAGGTTTTATAGAAACAAAAATCAAGCAGAGTATTTTTTTAAAAAGCACGTTGAGGCATGATTATTTATACTCTATTAGAGACTAAAAAGTCAATTATCTCTTTGATCTTGAGATAATACAAAGCCAGGTTAACTAACTACTATTTCATAAAGCAGAATGAAAGTTCATACTTTCAAAATAGAATTCATTATTCTGTTTCAAAAAGTTCTATGGAAGTTTCTGTGTCAAATAAGGAAATAAGCAACAAAAGCTTAATGTGTTGGTCTGAGAATGCTATATTTTTTAAATAGCATGCAATTTATTTTACAATTTATCCATAAAATAGAGGTGATACCTATATTTGCTCATAAGACTTTCTAGGCTCATAACTCATAGAAAATCTCCCAAATTTTTCCTTTAGAGTAGCAGTCAGTAAGTGACTTAAAGCAAAAATTACTGTTAGAGGTCATTGAGGTTATTTAAAAGAAATATTCTTTCTATTAAGAAGAATCAGTAAAAAAATAAATAAATAAAAAGCATATTTTACTGGGGAAAAATAACTGAACAAAAACAGTAGAGAGGGTACCTTCAAGATGGTAGAGAAGTAAGATGTGGAGATCACCTTCCTCCCCACAAATACATAAAAAATACATCTACATGTGGAACAACTCCTACAGAACACCTACTGAACATCGACAGAAAACCTCAGACTTCCCAAAAGGCAAGAAACTCTCCACGTACCTGTGTAGGACAAAAGAAAAAACACGGACAAAAGAATAGGGATGGGACTTGCACCAGTGGGAGGGAGCTGTGAAGTAGGAAAAGTTTCCACACACTAGGAAGCCCCTTCACTGGCAGAGACAGGGGGTGGGCAGGGTGGAAGCTTCAGAGCCATGGAGGAGAGAACAGCAACGGGGGTGCAGAGGGCAAAGCAGAGAGATTCCCGCACAGAGCTTCGGTACCAGCAAGCATTCACCAGCCTGAGAGGCTTGTCTGCTCACCCGTCGGGGCAGGCGGGGCTGGGAGCTGAGACTCGGACTTCGGAGGTCGGATCCCAGGGAGAGGACTGGGGTTGGCGGCGTGAACACAGCCTGAAGGAGGCTAGTGCACCACAGCTAGCCAAGAGGGAGTCCGGAAAAAAGTCTGGAACTGCCTAAGAGGAAAGAGACCATTGTTTCGGGGTGCTCAAGCAGAGGGGATTCAGAGCAGCACTTAACTAGTGCCAGAGATGGACACAAGCCATGGCTATCAGCTCGGACTCCAGAGAGAGGCATGAAATGCTAACGCTGCTGCTGCAGCCACCAAGAACCCTGTGCAAAAGCACAGGTCACTATCCACACGCCCCTGCCTGGGAGCCGGGGTCCCTTGATCCAGGGACAAGCTCCCTGGGAGAACACACGGGGCACCTCAGGCTGTTGCAATGTTGCACTGGCATCTGCCTCAGCAGGCTTGCCCCACTTTCTAATCATAACTATCCAAGAAGAAGATATAACAATTTTAAATATTTATGAACCCAACATAGGAACACCTCAATACATAAGGCAAATGCTAACAGCCATAAAAAGGGGAAATCGACAGTAACACAATAATTGTAGGGGAATTTAAAAGCCCACTTTCATCCAGTGGACAGATCATCCAAAATGAAAAATAAGTAAGGAAACACAAGCTTTACATGACACATTAAACAAGATGGACTTTACTGGTGTTTATAGAACATTCCATCCCAAAACAACAGAATACTCTTTCTTCTCAAGTGCTCATGGAACATTCCAGAGGATAGATAATATCTTGGGTCACAAATCAAGCCTTGGTAAATTTTAAAAAATTGAAATCATATCAAGTATCTTTTCTGACCACAACACTATGAGACTAGATATGAAATACAGGAAAAAAATGGTAAAAAATACAAACACATAGAGGCTAAACAATATGCCTCTAAATAACCAAGAGATCACTGAAGAAATCAAAGAGGAAATTAAAAAATAACTAGAAACAAATAACAATGAAAACACAACAACCCAAAACTTATGGGATGCAGCAAAAGCAGTTCTAAGAGGGAAGTTTATAGCAATACAATCCTACCTCAAGACACAAGAGAAATCTCAAATAAACAACCTAACCTTACACCTACAGCAATTAGAGAAAGAAGATTAAAAAACACCACAAAGTTAGCAGAAGGAAAGAAATCATAAAGATCAGATCAGAAATAATTGAAAAAGAAATGAAGGAAACAATAGCAAAGATCAATAAAACTTAAAGCAGGTTCATTGAGAAGATATACAAAATTGATAAGCCATTAGCCAGACTCATCAAGAAAAAAAGGGAGAAGACTCAAATCAACAGAATTAGAAATGAAAAAGAAGGAACAACTGACACTGCAGAAATACAAAGGACCATGAGAGATTACTACAAGCAACTCTATGCCAATAAAATTGACAACCTGAAAGAAATGGACAAATTCTTAGAAAAGTACAACCTTCTGAGACTGAACCAGGAAGAAATAGAAAATATAAACAGACGAATCACAAGCACTGAAATTGAAACTGTGATTAAAAATCTTCCAACAAACAAAAGCCCAGGACCAGATGGCTTCACAGACGATTTCTATCAAATATTTAGTGAAGAGCTAACACCTATACTCTTCAAACTCTTCCAAAATAGAGCAGAGGGAGGAACACTCCCAAACTCATTCTACAAAGCCACCATGACCGTGATACCAAAACCAGACAAAGATGTCAGAAGAAAAGAAAACTACAGGCTAATATAACTGATGAACATAGATGCAAAAATCCTCAACAAAATACTACCAAACAGACTCCAATAGCACATTAAAAAGATCATACACCATGATCAAGTGGCATTTATCCCAGGAATGCAAGGATTCTTCAATGTAGGCAAAATCAATCAATGTGATACACCATATTAACAAACTGAAGGAGAAAAACCATATGATCACTTCAATAGATGCAGGAAAAGCTTTCAACAAAATTCAGCACCCAGTTATGATAAAAACCCTCTAGAAAATAGGCAAAGAGGGAAATACCTCAACATAATAAAGGCCATATGTGACAAACCCACAGCCAACATCATTCTCAATGGTGAAAATCTGAAACCATTTCCACTAAGATCAGGAACAAGACAATATTGCCCACTCTCACCACTATTATTCAACATAGTTTTGGAAGTTTAAGCCACAGAAATCAGGGAAGAAAAAGAAATAAAAGGATTACAAATTGGAAAAGAAGAACTAAAGCTGCCACTGTTTGCAGATAACATGATACTATACATGGAGAATCCAAAAGACGCTACCAGAAAACTACTAGAGCTAATCAATGAAATTGGTAAAGTGGCAGGATATAAAATTAATGCACAGAAATCTCTTGTATTCCTATACATTAATGATGAAAAATCTGAAAGAGAAATTAAGGAAACACTCCCAGTTACCAGGACAACAAAAAAGAATAAAGTACCTAGGAATAAACCTACTGAAGGAGACAGAAGACCTGTTTGCAGAAAACTATAAGACACTGATGAAAGAAATTAAAGATGATACAAATAGATGGAGAGATATACCATGTTCTTGGATTGGAAGAAGCAACATTGTGAAAATGACTATACTACCCAAAGCAATCTACAGATTCATTGCAATCCCTATCAAACTACCAATGGCATTTTTCTCAGAACTAGAATAAAAATTTTCACAATTTTTATGGAAATATAAAATACCCCGAATAGCCAAAGCAATCTTGAGAAAGAAAAATGGAACTGGAGGAATCAGGTTCCCTGACTTCAGACTATACTACAAAGCTACAGTAATCAAGACAGTATGCTACTGGCACAAAAACAGAAAAATAGATCAATGGGGGGCTTCCCTGGTGGCGCAGTGGTTGAGAGTCCACCTGCCAATGCAGGGGACACGGGTTCATGCCCCAGTCCGGGAAGATCCCACATGCCGCGGAGCGGCTAGGCCCGTGAGCCATGGCCACTGAGCCTGCGCGTCTGGAGCCTGTGCTCTGCAACGGGAGAGGCCACAACAGTGAGAGGCCCACATACCGCACACACACACACAAAAAAGAAATATAGATCAATGGAACAGCATGGAAAGCCCAGAGATAAACCCATGCACATATGGGCACCGTATCTTTGATAAGGAGGCAAGAATATACAATGGAGAAAAGACACCCTCTTCAATAATTGGTGCTGGGAAAACTGGACAGCTACATGTAAAAGAATGAAATTAGAACACTTCTTAACACCATACACAAAAATAAACTCAAAATTGATTAAAGACCTAAATGTAAGGACAGACACTATAAAACTCTTAGAGGAAAACATAGGAAGAACACTCTATGACATAAATCACAGCAAGATCCTTTTGACTCACCTCCTAGAGAAATGGAAATAAAAACAAAAATAAACAAATGGAACCTAATGAAACTTAAAAGCTTTTGCACAGCAAAGGAAACCACAAACAAGACAAAAAACAACCCTCAGAATTGGAGAAAATATTTGCAAATGAAGCAACTAACAAAGGATTAATCTCCAAAATTTATAAGCAGCTCATGCAGCTCCATTTCAAAAACACCAAACAACCCAATCCATCAATGGGCAGAAGACCTAAATAGACATTTCTCCAAAGAAGTTATACAGAATGCTAACAAACACATGAAAGGACGCTCATCATCACTAATCATTAGAGAAATGCAAATCAAAACTACAATGAGATATCGTCTCACACCAGTCAGAATGGCCATCATCAAAAAATCTAGAAACAATAAATGCTGGAGAGGGTGTGGAGAAAAGGGAACTCTCTTGCACTGTTGTTGGGAATGTAAGTTGATACCGCCACTGTGGAGAATAGTATGGAGGTTCCTTAAAAAACTACAAATAGAACTACCATATGACCCAGCAATCCCACTACTGGGCATATACCCTGAGAAAACCATAATTCAAAAAGAGTCATGTACCACAGTGTTCATTGCAGCTCTATTTACAATAGCCCGGAGATGGAAACCACCTAAGTGTCCATCATTGGATGAATTGATAAAGAAGATGTGGCACATATATACAGTGGAATATTACTCAGCCATAAAAAGAAACGAAATTGAGCTATTTGTAATGAGGTGGATAGACCTAGAGTCTGTCATACAGAGTGAAGTTAAGTCAGAAAGAAAAAGACAAATACCGTATGCTAACACATATATATCGAATCTAAAAAAAAAAAGGTTCTGAAGAACCTAGTGGCAGGACAGAGGAATAAAGACGCAGACATAGAGAATGGACTTGAGCACATGGGGAGGGGAAGGGTAAGCTGAGAAGAATACAGAGAGTGGCATGGACTTATATATACTACCAAATGTAAAATGGATAGCTAGTGGGAAGCAGCTACATAGCACATGGAGATCAGCTCGGTGCTTTGTTACCACCTAGAGGGGTGGGATAAGGTGGGTGGGAGGGGGACACAAGAGGGAGGAGATATAGGGATATATGTATATGTATGGCTGATTCACTTTGTCATACAGAAGAAACTAACACACCATTGTAAAGCAATAATACTCCAATAAAGATGTTTAAAAAAAAAAAAAAAACTAAAAAGAGAACCACCATACGACCCACCAATCCCACTACTGGGATTATCTCTACTATACCTTGAGAAAACCATAATTCAAAGAGTCATGTACTATAATGTTCATTGCAGCGCTATTTACAATAGCCAGGACATGGAAGCAACCTAAGTGCCCATCGACAGATGAATGGATAAAGAAGATGTGGCACATATATACAATGGAATATTACTCAGCTATAAAAAGAAATGAAGTTGAGTTATTTGTAGTGAGGTGGATGGACCTAGAGTCTGTCATACAGAGTGAAGTAAGTCAGAAAGAGAAAAACAAATACCATAGGCTAACACATATATATGGAATCTAAAAACAAAAAAGAAGGTTCTGACAAACCTAGGGACAGGACAGGAATAAAGGTGCAGACATTGTGAATGGATTTGAGGACACAGGGAGGGTAAGGGTAAGCTGGGACAAAGTGAGAGAGTAGCATTGACATATATACACTACCAAATGTAAAATAGATATCTAGTGGAAACAACTGCATTGCACAGGGAGATCAGCTCAGTGCTTTGTGACCACCTAGAGGGTTGGCATAGCGAGGGTGGCAAGGAGAAGTAAGAGGGAGGGGATATGGGTATATATGTATACATATAGCTGATTCACTTTGTTATACAGCAGAAACTGACATAACATTGTAAAGCAATTTTACTCCAATCAAGATGTTAAAAAAAAACAACTAGAAAAGTGTTAGGAAGCTTTCATTTTTTAATTTTTTTGAATAATATATTCAAGTTTTTTACTTTTAGGAAGTTTTATATTTTACCAGAAAGTTGTCCATTTCTTACAGAATTATAGTTCTATTTTTATAATATTTTCTATAATATGCTCCTATAATTTTATTAACAGTACCATATCCACAGCAATATCTCATTTCTTATTCCTAACACTGTACTTTTAATTTTTATTTTCTATTCGCATATTTTTCTTTGCATATTTATATAGGAAGTATAATTTATGGGCATTTACCAAAATATTTGTTGATTTTATTTATTTCTTTACTTTTTTTACTTTATTTTTGATATTTATTAATTTCCTTTCTCCAATATTCAAATTTGTTCTATTCCTATTTTCCTAGTTTTTTAAGTGGAATTTGCACAATTTATTTTCAATAAGTTGGTAACAAGGCCTGCAACTCTGGCATGCATTGAATGAATCCTGGATAAAACCTCAGAAAGAAGAGAAAACTCATGAAATTTAACGAAATCAAAATGAACTTATAGTGATCTTTATACCAAAAGGAAACCTCAGTAGAAAGACCTAAGACATAGATCTAAATTTATCCATGAGCATTCTCTGTGTCAAAGAGATAACAGGTAACAGATGACAAAGGCCTTTTGAAATGGTCACCTGTGAACCCCAAAATGTTTTCTAACAGATGCATATGCCTTTTAATGATGTCTTACCTTAATATATATATATATTATAAATATATATATATTATAAATATATATATTTAGTTTACAAAGCTTCTCTGAATGGGCAGAAATAGAGATACAGATGTAGAGAACAAACGTATGGACACCAAGGGGGGAAAGTGGTGGCAGATTGTGGTGGTGTAAAAAAAAAAAGCTTCTCTGAATGCACAATCTTATTTGACATTCAGAAAATCGAGGGATATAGGAAAGACATGGATTACCATTTTCAAAATTTTGTTTCGTTTCTTTCTTTCTTTCTTTTTCTTTCTTTCTTTCTCTTTCTTTCTTTCTTTCCTTCTTTCTTTCTTTCTTTCTTTTTAATTTGAGGAAAGTAAGTTTCAAAGAGAAATTTGTTCAAAGCTATTTGACCAAAGAGAAGAACTATTTCAGGATATGTATTTCAGAGCTCTCACTCCTTGTGTTCCATATACTAGTACATACACATAAAGCCTAAGGAAAGATAGACAATACTGGAGTAAAAATTTATTTTACTTCACTACTTTGATATAATTCACCAGGAAAATATATTTGACTCAAAAATACCAAACAATAGTATTATTTTTCTTCTTATCACTAATATTAGAATGTGTGATCACTTTATTAATACAACTAAAAGAAATGGCAAGATAAAGGTTTAAAAGAATGCCTCAAAGAAATTAAAATTGTAAATATGTCATTAAAACAAAGAAACTCCTAAATTATAGAAATAACATTGTTCAATACCTACACATATATACTTTAAAAAATAATTACCCTTAGTTTTATTTAGATATGTCACAACTTTAATGGTTTTATTCTAAACAATGAAAAAAAATTGTAACTGGGGATGTGCAAAGAATGTATAAATGATGCAGTAGTTCATCATTTGCCACCATGTTAAATCTGTTCTGAAGATTGTCATATATAATTCCCGACTTGACTTTATTGGGAAACATTTTATCAAACTAAGACTAAAATTTAACTGGCATTGTAAGTTCCAATAAAAGAATGGAGTTTTAAGAGTTATTATGTATGGAAAAGAAATTTATTTTCCATGAAAATCTATTATATCATTAGTTTCATACCATATTAAAAATGTTTATCTGCATAAAATGGATCTTTCATCTCTATAAAAAAAAGATTCTTTAAATTTTTCATGATTTATTTGTGATTTTGTCCCCCCCTTCATGAAATAGTCATGGCAGTAAATCTTCAATATTCTAATATGTATTAAACAAAAATTTAGGACAATTTCAAGCCTGTGGCTATAAAGCAATAAAATGGATCCCTCTAGAGGACATTCTTATAATTATTCTTGTTTGAAAAAACATTTTTTTCTACATTCAACTATCTAATATAAATACAGCCATATATTTAAACAGAAAACACCTAGAGTGGCCACTGTGACTGTATTATTATTTCTTTGCTGATTCATAAAAGATAACTAGTATTTAAAATTACTTAAGTTTCACATAAGCTCAAAAAACAAACAAAAAAAAAACCCTAAAGTCATGGAAATGAAACAGAAAATAAAATTACAATGTTTATTATAATCAATTCAATTATAATAATTACTTGAGTGTAAGTTTAGCCTATCAATCCCTTCATTTTACAGAGGAAAAACCTGATGCCCAAGTAGTTATAGTAACTCATTATGATTAAGCAGTGGTGTGGGTATTCAAAGAAGAGTCTTCCTCGTTGCTATTATTTTACCTAACAGCTGAATGCTTTAATATAGAAGCAGTAAATCTTTTACATGTCCGTATCACAGAAAAAGCAAACTCTAAACTCCAAGAATGATTAGCTGATCCCCAAATTTATAAATAGAGATGTATTATGATTGATTTCTCATCTTATGGGTTTGTATTTGCAAAACTAAAAAATAAATGCTTCGCAAAAAAGTCACATTGATTTGCAATACCCACTCTTCTCCTTACTGTATACCAGATCCCTTTAACTCTTAAATTCGAGGGATTTATATTTTCCTCATGCACAGTGCATTTCGGGTTTGGTGTATACATCTTATTTTATTCCATTTTAAGAATAGACTCAAGAGATAACTCTTCTACAAGAGAAAAAATTTATGTCTAAATCACTTCAGATTGAATATAAATAAGAGATGTGTAAATAGAATAAGAGTGGGATTAGCCAATAAATCTCTGGGGATGTGAAGGCCTCAGTAAAGTCAATTCTTTTAGATATGAAAAATTAAATGGCTTTTGTTTTTATTACTTTAAATAGATTTAGGGAGTAACAGAGCTCAAAAAGCTCTCAAGGCATTACATGGTTCAGATTTCTGCACTCTGATCAAATGTAGGGGAAAAAAAAACCCACCCATACCAAGACCACTTTTAAAGATTTCTGTGGTGGTATTTAATGCACTACAGACCTATTTCACAGGTAGCTAATTAAACAAATTTTCAGAAAAAGTTTTGGAATCATAGAAATCAAATTCCTCAACATAATAAACCAGTCTATCCACAAGTACCCAATAAAACAATCATTTCTTCCTTTCTTTAAAACCATAGCCAGTTGTTAACCTTCCTAAGTTTCTTATAATTTTTATCACTTGAAGGATATCAAATCAGAACTTTGAGGATCACAAAGGACCTCACGGTATCACTTCAATTCAGGAGAGTATAATCTCATGATATAAATGCATCCACAGACAACCAGAGAGGCTAAATAATTTACAGAAGGTCACACAAATACTAAATGTCCCCAGAGGGGCTAGAGGGTAGGGGCTTTAACCCAGTCTGCTTAGTTCATTTTGTCACACAGCATTGCTTTATCAAAAAAATTCTCAAAATATCTTGGCATCAAAAATTTCTCAACCAATAAAATACTCCACAAGTTCTCCATAATCAGCAACGTGAATAACTGATTAACTTACTGATTTGTTTGAACTAAGAGTGGAACTGCCCAAAAGTAAATAATGAACTTGTTTTTGAGAATCAGAGCATGGCATTAAAGCATAAAATCTTCTAACTGAAATATGTAGCTATTCTGTTTCTTCTGCTTATATACAACCCTATCCATGAAGTAAACATGTGTATTTCTTTCAGTTTAAATACAAGTGTAAACAGAGAATTTTTATTAGTTTTTAGAGCTCTAGGAAAAGTAGAAACTGTACAAACAACAGGAAGGACTGATCTGACCCAGAAAGAGGGTCCAACTGTCTTGTAAAATGTTAGGTCAGCCAAAATTTCAAGAGGAAAACTGCCTGTACTGATTTAGTTTCAATCTCCTGTGAGATGTAGCCTCTAGGTGAACTTACCAATTCAAATGTGATGGTAATGAAGGAGAGTGAAGAAAATAGTAAGACTAAGTTGAGACATCAAGCATATAGGACATGATGGATTTGAGGGTAGAGAGAGATGGAGAAGGAGTGGAGGAGGAGAGCTGGGGAAAGTTGAAAGAACCAGGTCTCAGTATTCTGTATAAATCAGACATCCCCCCCTCCACCCCTGTCTATTAGGGTATATTGCCTACTCTTCCTTGTAAACTGACTAGCAAGTAAAATTGGTCACATTTTCTCCAAAGTTTTAGGTAGCTGTCTGCATGAGAAATGTGTCATCCCTTCAAACCCTTAACTAATCCTGTGATGTAAAATTAAATTTACTTCTACAGTTATTAAAATATTTTTCACAAAATAAACCACATATGACAAAAGACTGATGAATGATGATAAAATTTCAGGACAAAGATAATACTACAAAATCTTCCAGAGATAAGGAGAAAAACAACACATCACATCCAAAGATCTGAAATCTGAAAATCATTGGATTTATTTAAACCACGTTGGAAATTTGACAATGGCACAATACCTTCAAAATGCGGAGGGGAACCAACTCCAACCCAGATTTTTATAACCACCAAAATTTTTAATCGAACCTGAATTTAAAATATAGACATATTCAAGAGTGTACAATCTTAAGTATTTTTACCTCCTATGCACACTTTCCCATGGAGCTAGTTTAGTTTTTGCATCATTAAACAGTAAAGTAAAATAAGAAAGAGAAAGAGAAAGGGTCTAGGAACCAGTGGATCTCACACAAGTATGGTACAAGGAGCTCACAAAACGATAGTGAAGGGAGTCCTGGGTGCAGAGCTGTACAACAGGCATAGAGAACAATCAGTAGAGATTAAAGAACAACAGAGAGCTTCAGATAGATGTCTTCAAGTTAAAAGGGATCAACAATCCAATGTGTTTAAAATCACTGAGAAGGACCTCTATCATTCATGTGTGTTTTTTTTCCCGTTTTATTGAGATATAACTGACTTACATCATTGTAAACGTTTAATGGTTTGACTTACATATATTGTGAAATGATTACCTCAGTACATTTAGTTAGCATCCATCATCTCATATAGACACAACAAAAAGAAAATTTTTTTCCTTGTGATGAGAACTCTTAGAATTTACTCTCTGGACAATTCTCACATATAACACACAGCAGTCATCATGTTGTACATTACATGCCTAGTAATTATCTCTTAATTTTACAACTGCAAGTTTGTACCTTTTGACCACATTCCTTCAATTACTCCTCCTTCCTACTCCTCACCTCTGGTAACCACAAGTCTGATCTCTTTTTCTATAAGTTTTTTTTTCTTTCTTTTTCTTTTTTTAAGATTTCATATATAAATGTCTTTGTCTTTCTCTGTCTCACTTATTTCACTTAGCATAATGCCCTCAGGTTCCATTCATATTGTTGCAAATGACAAGATTTCATTCTTTGTTATAGCTGAATAATATTCCATTGTGTATATATATATATATATATATATATATATATACACATACACACCACAACTTCTTTATCCATCTGTTCATTGATGGACACACTGTTTTCCATAGTGGCTATTTTGATTTACATTCCAACCAACAGTGCACAAAGCTTCTCTTTTCCCCACTTCTTTGCTACCATTTGCTATCTCTTGGCTTTTTGACAGTTGGCCTTCTAACAAGCATGAGGGAACATTTCATTGTAGTTTTGATTTGCATTTTCCCAATGACTGGTGATGCTGAGCATATTTTCATGTGTCTGTTGTCTATTCATATATCTCCTTTGGAAAAATGTCTATTCAGGTCATTTGCCCATTAATAGTATAAAATCAATAAGTAATGTATTAAATGGAAAAACTGAGAATAATAGCTTTTATAAAGACAAATATAAGAAGAAACAACAATAATTCAAAAGTATTTTTCTCTGAAAATGGGAATAAGGAGTGGGGAGTTTAGATAAAGAATGACTGTGTTTTGTTACAAGTCTTTCACATTATATATTTTTTATTTATATTATCATATAATATAAATTATATATATTTATAGAGCATATGTATATGAAAAAAAGCAGGAATTCAATTGGCAAGAATTTGTTGAGATATCTGAAAATGTTACTCTTGAACTTGCTGAGATGGAAGACAGTCTGTCATTGGCAAAAGTGGTTTCAGTGAGGAGTGTAAATGGAAACCTTATTGTAGTGGGCTATAGAAAGAACAGGAGATAAGAAAGCAGAGAGATAGAAATGTAAAATATTCTTTGTTTTACTATAATTGGATTGCAGGGAAATGGGGTGATGCCAAAAGAGGCATATGTGTTAAAAGAATCTGTTTTTAAAAGTTTGGATGATAGAAAAAAATATGAATATTTTTCTATGCACTTAGAGTAGAAAAAAAATAAAACTTCATATAAGATTGTTGCTTTTTTCTTCTTTCCAGAATGTTGAAAATACCTATATTACATGGCTAAAATTTTCTCACATTCATAACATTTATGTTTTCCTTCAACATAGAAATAACCCCGGGAAGTGTTCTATTGGATACCAACCACACTTTGTGAATAAAACTGACTTCTGATAGATATGGCCATCCTTGTTGACTCCATATAAATGGTATTTCTTCAGTGTTAATGCCAGTACACCTTTTCCAAGCTTCATTCAGGTTCACAAAGTAATCATTACCAAAGTTAAAAATGACATCTTCTATAACATGGGGGTTTCATAATAAAGAAAACATGATCTCATAGAACACTTACCTCTCACATGCCAGGAACTCATTCGTTCTCTGCATATCAAGGATTTGTGCCACTGTAAGGTTATCTATCTGAGAGAGTAATTCTTGACAGTCAGCGCTTTAATGTAAGTTGATGCCCGTAGTGCTATTTAATAAAATAAAGTTTAACAATTGCTTCTGTTCCATTCTTTCTGAAGTTAAGGTTTATCCATAACTTTGCCTTTTTTAAAAATTTTGGGGGGAAATATTATGATTCTTGTTCAAGGACTCAAACTTTGGATCTGTTTCTATATTTTGAAACTAAATTCACCAATTTCACGCGAGAAAGCAATGTTTTTCACTTCTTATAAAAACAACTAATTTGGTTGACTAGCGAGATCACTGTGCTTTTTGTTTGACAATTATGCGGTAGCTTCAATGATTTCATGATGTTATTTGACAAATTTCCAATACAAACAATGTTCCAAAAGTAGAGATAGATGAACCACTGGTCCAATAAAATCCAATTTTCATATATACAGTTCTTCCTGTCAGCACTGTTTTTGATTGCTTGTTTAAAAGCATCATGCCAGATTTATTTGCTGTGGCCATCCAATTAATTCTGTACTTAAAATGTAATATATTTGTATTTATAATGTTGAATTGCAGCATTTATGTTGTGATGCCTCTCTTTATATTTATGATTTAGTAGATAACCTTTGAACCATTGATCCATTTCAGTTATTCAAGGATAGAATACATCATTATAGCAAAAACCAAAACTTCAAATGTAGAATGTGTAGAAATTTACACATAAATGACTTTATAATGTGTCAGCCAAAATAAACCATAACTTGTTAGCTAAAATGAAGGGCCACAATCTTATAGCTGGTATAACTTTTAAGGCTATAATGATGTTTGACTTATATAGCAAGATATGTTTGGAGAGAATAAAGAATCATCTATTTCCAATTTGTGAACAGTCAAGGGACTACTGTTATGAGAAGCACATTGTTAGAGGCTAGATTCCCCCAGAAATAGCTTCAGATGGAGACTAGCATGTCAGATGTTGATAAGAGATCTTGGGATCAATACCTGTGGAAGACAGGAGAGTGAGGGGAGGCCAGATTGTGTAGAGGGAGAAGTCATGCTTCATTGCAGTCTCAATGGATGCCCAGTCATCCCAAAAAGGAGTATTGGAAATGTGAACTGTGACCTCTCACACAGCACAAAGGTTGCTCAAAGCTTTGGCCTGGCTTCTACCTGCACTAGGCCGTGACCCTAAAGGTGTTCCCAGTACCTGCACTGAGTCTTTGCTCAAGAAAATGCAGTGTTGACAGACGACAAAACGCACACCATCCTTACCCAAATTGCCAAACCATTTTCAGCAATTTTCCACTTATCTCCCTTTTTTAACTTTTACTTCCCTGTAGGCCCCCATTCACTTTTTTGTTCCCCTTTTTTTTCACAGCCTCTAGCCCATTTTCATTCTCTCCCTGTTCTCCATTTTAGAATCTTAGTTACCTTTTTCTTAGTTGGAACTGAGCTTCATTTATACTGGAGTTAATCTCCTCTAGTGCAGTAGTCTGAATAAAATCTGTCTTGCTACATTTAACATGTGTCTGGTACTATTTCTCTTTGACACATTTCCATGCCATTTTGAATTGGGGCAAGAAGGCCAGGCCTTTATACAACCCTATTTATTGGCTACTGGCTGTGGGCTGCCCCCAGGACCAGGTATAATATTAAATGAGGCAGTTTTCCTTAGCCACAGCAATTCCAACTCTCCCAGCAGCTAGGGGAATAAGTACTTTGATTCTTACAACTCCTGTAAGAATTCTGTTTTCTGTGTTTAAATTTATGCCAGCACCTTCTTATGTATTTCTGATTCTTCATTCACTGGGTCAGTCTTTATTCTAATAGTTCAAAAAATAGTTATTTTTCCCCAAATGGAATAAAGAAACCATTCCCAAAATGTGATTTCATACTGATGTAAGATGTTTACATAAACTGTAAAGTATCTTGAAATTCAAGTGACCTAAATATACTCTTGAAAACAGCCAACTGAACTAATTGACTTCTCAAAATTTCTCCTAAACCTCAAATCTATAAAATAAAGAATGGCTGAAGAAAAAAAATCCACAAGTTTTCTTTCCCTGGATGTTTTTTTTACACTTGCAAATTCAAATGGATCCTAAACCATATGTTATATAGTCTTTGTAAGAAGTGTTTGGAATTTTGTTCACAAGGCATTATGTAAAATCTATTGTAGTTTTCTTAACCTCACAGAGCTGTAGTCTTTACTTCAGGTAATGCAATTAGCTTTTGCATACATTAAGAACAACAAACTTGTATGTAACCCACAATACAAAGAAAAATATAAATGATATCTGCACAGAGAGATACAAGCTTTATTTTATAATGATAGCAGCTCATTAGCTCCTAAGTTCAAATGAGTCCAAAATTCACAGACAGTAGCATACTCCCCATAAGGAATCAGACACTAAAAAAGGCAGAAAATGTAGGTGCACACACATTGAAGCAGGGTTCAGAGAATCTAATTTTGAGTCCCAGTTCCACCAGCACCTATTTCTGTGACCTTGAGAAAGCAACTTTATTAATTTGAATCCATTTCTGCATCTGTCCTGCTTACATTATAAGCTTTTGTAAGGATAAAATTGGAAATATAAGTAAACATGCATTGAAAAGACTGTTGCAAAAACTGGTAGTATGCTGCAGCAGAAGTAAGACAAGCAATAATAAAAGCCATCTTTTTTTTGAATACCTGCTATGATCCAAGTGCTTTGCATATTATGTCACTTAATCCTTACAAAACCCCTGTGGAGAGATATCCTGATCCCCACTTGACAGATGAGGAAACTGAGTTTGAGAGAAACTTTGCAACTTGTGCAGAAACTCTGCAACTATAAACCTCAAAGCCCATTGATTTACCCTACTGCACAGGGCCTCAGAAAGCCAGTAGGCAGAGGGAATGGAAGGCTGGGTGGATGAATGATACCGCAAGTTCACTGAGAATATGGGAGGACTGGGGAAAGTGTCATGTAGAACAGCCAGACTAAGACCTCTGCCACCGAAGGAGGAGGGGATAAGGAAGAACTGAACAGATGCTGATACATTTGTAGGTGATATAGGTGTCAGCAAGATTGGGGAACAACCAGGTGGTCTCTATTTCTGCCTGTAATGAGAAGGTAGCTCTTCTCCTGAGAGGAAGGTTGTGATAAGGTCTGATGAGGTCATCAATTGAGGAGAGAAGCCAAGGTTAAAAATTGGATATAGAATTGACTAGAAACATAGTGAGAATTTTCCAGGCTATTCTGAGGACCATTTTCCAGGCTATTTTGAGGACCATGAATTTGTCATATTCCCATTCGCCTAAAAGTATGTGATTTTTCTTGAGCATGCATAGCAGCCTGGGTATAAATGTTGAGAAGGCAGAAGCTTTGACTGATTCAAAGTTGGGGTTTGCCTTGGGAGAGGCAGAGGGATGAAAGGCAGTCAATGTCCTGGCTGTGTCTTCCATCTTTCTGCTCATAATGGATTCTCATTTTCTAACCAGATTTCTTTCTACTGATCAATGCTATTGAATAAATTCAACTGAGTTTTCTCTTTCTTGGTTTAACACACCTGGAAACAGAAATTATTCATTCTGTTGCTCTGAGATTTGGCTCATATGAGCTCCACACAAGTAATCTCTCTCCTCTGACCAGCAGACATGGTCAGGGTGGGCCATAGCTACCTGGGTGGTCTTAGGACAGGGGCCAGAAATAGGGGTAAAGCTGAAAGCCATCCTTATCCATTGTGCAGATGTGTTCACATTAAGAACGGGATTGTAATAACATGGTTTCAGATTTTGAAATGCAATGTGCAAACAGCTGTGACCTTGTATCATTTTTACAGTGCTCTGTTCCACTAGCTTTGTGACAAACAATTCTGATTTTTCAAAGAGAAAGAAAGAAAAAGAGCTTGGTCTTAAAAACAACTTCAAATGTAGCTCTGATACAAAGCAAAGATTGATGCATTTATTTTGAATGTAAATGTTTTTCTAAAAACATGCCTTGCACCTCCACAGGCAGATATGCCTCTCATTTCATTCCTCACCTGTGGGTTGCCTACCCCTGCCTCAGCTTTGTGCTCTGACTTCTGATTGGGACTTATTATTATTCTCATCACTGTGGGAGAACTTTGAGGTCTTCTGCTAGAGGCAAAATTATGTAGATGTAGTTGGTACATTTCCTAAAGTGCAGCTGTGTTATGAAACAGATGTTGTATCCTTTTTGCTTATGTTAGTGCATTCTTTCAAAGGATGGGAAGAAAAAAACCCCACAAAGTACAGATCAGCCTATAAAAAACAGAAGCTCTCAACCCCCTCCTGCATTTGCTTCTTCTGCTATCTTGCTTCTATTTTCATTCCTCATAATGCTTATCACCACCTGACTTACTACGTATACACCTGTCTTTGTCTTCTTTCTCTCTCCATCTTCATCTCTCTTCATCTCTGTCTCTATCCCTCTCCAACACCCTAATATGTAACCCATGAGGGAAGGAGCTTTGTTTGGTTTACACCTATATCACAGATATCTAGAGTATCTCCAGCCAGAGGGGGCATTCAATAAATATTTGCTGAATAAACGAATTAATGAATGAACACATTACCAACAGGTCACAAAAAGGATCAACAATCCAATGGAAGCTGAGGATTTAGAGTTTCAAAGAAAACCCAAACACCTAACAGTGGTCTAAAGGTCAGATAAGACAAGTTGAGGTAGCATTATTGCTCTGCCTCACCAGTGAAGTGACACAGCTTGAGCAACTGTGAATTCTGAGGTCAGCATCGCATGTACTTTAATCCCAGCAGTCATCAGCAGGGGATGCTATAGTCATATGTCCATAAAAGTAAATCAGAGCTTTTTCGGTATTTTCCCCAAAACTGTCTGAAAAGCATTTTCTACTCCAAGCACAGAAAAAAAAAAAAAAAAAATTCCTTATGGGCCAGAAAAAGAAAACCTTAACTACACTTGTAGTTGTTACCAGTGTCTCTCATGGGGAAAGTACTTGATGTGAGGTTCAGGGCTGCTGCTCCATTATGTTGTTTTCAAAACAGATTTATAGTAAGAGCTGCAAAGTAAACAGTTTCTGTGTTAAACCATTAATGCTAATGTTTAGCTTCATTTTATACCCAATAGTGTAAAGTATTTGAATGTCCAGTGTGTAAGGGAAGCACATTATTAAAAATTCATTTTATTGTGTTATAAGCTGCAGAGATGTCATGTATAGTCTCCCAGGTCTGTAGACCCGCCAGTGTTCAGCCGTCTCAGAATTCATCAGCTTTAACCACACTTCCAATATAGAAACGACTTCTGCAATACCTTTACCCTGTTCCTGCTAGAAAATTTACAGAGGCAATTTACCAAAATACTATATATATATATTCGTTATATTTGTATCTAATATCAGTAGCACACTTCTTTATTTTAGAGTTAATTAGAAAACCTATATACTATGAGAGACCATTGGTTCATTTTGTTCAAAGGAGGAGGAGGTCATTTAGATATTTGTTTTTTTCAGAAACTATATAGACATCCTAGTAATTTGGAAGAGTGAGTAAATACAAATGGAGACTGACGGCATGTTAGTTAAGAGCATAAATTATTGGCATCTTATCACCTAGGGTATATCAGCTCTGCCATTTATTACCTTAGGCAAGATACTTAAGCTAATGGTTCTCTAACTTTGGTGGCATTCAGAAGCATCTGGAGAACTTGGTAAAAATGCAAAGTCCAGGCCTTCCTCTATTTCAAGAAGCCTAGACCTCATATTCTTTAATAGTTCTCGTGGTGATTGTGATACACACCAAAGTTTGAGAACTATTGACTTAAGCACTAAGACTGGGTTTCCTTATCCATAAAATAAAGATGTTAATAGAAGCACCTGCTGTTGTCATGTTAAATGACTTATCTGTCTGAACCCAGTGCCTAAGGTTGTAAACTCCCAATAAATATTAACTATAATTAGTTCCCAAAGTCCTTATTTTGTAGCCTATCTCTGCTGGTGTGACAGAAATTTACCCTATTAAACTTCGGTGAGGTTGAGATAATATCCCCTTCCACTTACTACCCAAGTGACAAAAAATTCTGTGAAATCCAGCCATCTAAAAATTAAATTGAGAAAGATAGAAAACAGTGAGATTTGTCAATATAAGTGTTAGAAAAGATTGGGTTTTCTAAGTTTACTGTAAGAATAAATGTTTGAGTTAACAGTTTTGTTTTTTTTTAACCCAGCTCTTTAAAGCTGTCATAACAGTAAAGTCTTTACAGGTGTATGTCTTAGGAGACTACTTTAAAACGACTAAACTATAAACAAGGAAAACAAGTTTACACATATTACAGCTTATGCTATAATGCAGAAAAGCTAAGGTGGCAGTCTTATTAAAATCAACGTTTTCTTGCAGATTGAATATATGTTAAAATTTTTTTTAGATGCATCTTACTTTCGGAACATAAATTTGTGTTGAATTAAGATTTTTATAAGATGGATAGTCAGATGGGAAACGTTTCCAGTCACAAGTGATGAAAAGTTTCATTTAGTCTCTGCCCTTTCCTGCTAATTTTGGACCTTGACTCATCTAAAATCTATCATTTCAGTAAGACAGAGATTATAAGTTTCAAAGAGAAAAATGTCAGAAAGCCACCACACAGACAATGGAAGAAAATCACAGTTATTCTAAAGTAGTAAGTGATAGTCTTTCCCGGCCCAGTCCCCTAAATTTCTTTGCAATTCTCCTGAAACCCGCTGAAGAATTATGTGTATCATTCTCACAGTTTGGATCTGATGGCTTGATATTAAAAATAATCTTATATGACCAACAAATATATCTTGCCCTATTAACATCATCAAGGTTTAGGTTAAATTTCAAATTTTAAACCTAGACATTTTGGGCTTTTTAGTTTTACTGACCCCATCTGATTGGACTCAAATTTTCTTTGTGCTTAAATGATTAAGCAACAAAATTAAAATGTATATTTCTGTCACCTGAACTAGTAATGTCCTAAAAGTCTATTTTCTGTGGTCAAGCAGATGTCATTATAGATAATCAGGAGACATACATTCCCTCTTGGGTGCTTTCATTCAACTTCGTGACTTTACACTAAAGTATCTCCACTTGGTGGATGTTACACACACACACACACACACACACACGTGCATGGACTCGCACACACGCACAAATCACTCTAAACAAAAATAGAATATCTGTCTCTGCAACACAATTGATCCATCATTTGCCTCGATAGGCTAATAGGCTCAAAATGACATAATCATATCTCCTTCTTCACTCCCCCGTGTATATTTCGCTATCAAACCTGATATTATTTTCTCTGTGATAGTTCTGTCTTCTTTTATATTCCTAGTATCATTACCTTAAAACTAATCAGCAATATCTCTCCTAGAATATTGTAAAACATTGCTAATTTCTATACATTAATTGTCGCTATTTCAAAACATTCAGCTCCGAGATTACAGATTAATTTTCCTAAAACAATACAGTGTCCATGCTTAACAACTTTCAGTATTTCCTCGGTTCCTCTAGAATGATCCCTAAAACTTCTGAAATTTGGCCACAGTGTTCCTCTCCAACATTTTCCCATCACTCTTTTCCTATTTTGCTGCATTCATTTTTTTCCCAACCATGTGATAAACATCTTGAATTATGTTCATAAATATTATTTGACAACTGTTTTAAACTTAAACACAGACAACTTATCAAGCACTATTACTACCATCCTCCTTCACAGATGAGAACCTGAAGATGATGAGCAAGGATAAGTGACTTGCCAGAGATGACACAGGTAGAAAGAAGCACTGAGTTTCCAGCTCTCGGGATTTTCTCACTCAGTTTCCGCTGTCATGAGTGTCTTTTTTTTTTTTTTTTTTTTTGCGATACGCGGGCCTCTTACAGTTGTGGCCTCTCCCGTTGCGGAGCACAGGCTCCGGACGCGCAGGCTCAGCGGCCATGGCCCATGGGCCCAGCTGCTCTGCGGCATGTGGGATCCTCCCGGACCGGGGCACGAACCCGTGTCCCCTGCATTGGCAGGTGGACTCTCAACCACTGCGCCACCAGGGAAGCCCATGAGTGTCTTTTCTTCTGTATTTCTACCATTGCTTGGAGGTCTGGTTCAAGTCTCAATTCCTCCTTGAATATTTTTCAGACCTAGGAAAACCCTCCCTACAATTGTTAGTTGACCACTCATTTGTATATTATACTCAAGAACTAAGACAATGCTCAAGAACTCTTTGGATCCCCAAACTCTACCCAAAGGCCCTAAGTAAATCCTATCATTGACAAGGATGCGGAAGGCACCTTCCTCATCAGATGGGGTAGATGATTAACATTAAGCAAAAAATACATTGCAAGGCATTAGGTAGATGGCAATAGCTGTATTAATCTGGGTGGGCTGCCATAACAAAATAACAAAAATTGAGTGGCTTAAACATAGAAACTTATTTCCTTAGAATTCCAGAGGCTATATGTCCAATATCAAGGCACCATCAAAGTTGGTTTCTGGGTGGGCCCTCCTTGGTTTATAGACAGCCAGATTCTTGCCATTTCTCACATGGTCTTTTCTCTGCAAAAACACAGAGAAAGAAATCTTTGCTGTCCCTTCTTTATCATATAAGGACACTAGCCCTATTGGATTAGGCCCCCACTCTTATGACCTCATTTAATCTTAATTACCTCCCTAGGGTCCTTGTCTCCAAATCCTGTCACACTGAGGATTAGGGATTCAACCTGCAAATTCTGAGGAGGCACTACTCAGGCCATAACTTGGACAGTGTTTCTTATTGCCAAGCATTTTTCTAAGTTCTTTGAATATATTAATTCTTGTAATCTTTACAATGACTCTGTGAAGTAAATGCTATTATGATGACCACTTTACACAGAAAAAAATTGAGGCACCATGGGGCTTAGGTGATTTGCTTATAATTACACAGGATTCGCGTCTAAGCAGGTTGTCTTGTCCATGTGTGTAATTTGTCATTATGTTATATACAGCATCATGGATCAAAGCCGAGCCTTAGGACAGCTGACGTGAGTTCTGGCACATTACCAAATCCAGCAGCAGCACTGCAAGGCACATATATAATAGATTGAGTCACAGTGTATTTGTAATAGACAGAGCATTGAGCCCCACTTCAAAACTCCAGGCCAATGAACATGTGACCCTAGATGCAGTAATCAACTTCCTTTGGATTGTAACTTTTTCAACACAAAGATTTTCTCCAGAATCCTCTCCCTGACTTGGAGCTCCTTAGGGGAAGGAGACTATACTGGTTCATCCTTCTATTCCCCAGAAACCAGCACAGGACGTGGAACAGAAAAGGTGCTTAGTAAAAGTTTTTAAATGGGTAAGCCAAGGCTTTATAGCCTCCATGTAGTTATGCACACAGATCGTAACACTGTTAATATTATTTTAAAATGAAACATTCACCCTCAAGGGATCAAATGTGCTGATTTAGTGGAAACTTCTCTTGTTTCATTATGAGACTCAGCAAATATTTAGAATACATCTAAATAAATAAAATTAAAATGGATAAAACATGGGGAAAGCTGTCCTGGGGATATTTTTAAAAGAACATAGTATAGATTTGTATAATAATTATTATAAAGTCAACATATTTGAATCATGAAAATACAGCAGAGTATTTGTCTAGATATACATGGCAAATAAACACTTTTATTCTCTCCCTACAATCCAATGCAGCAACAGTGAAAGAAATGTTATGGAAATAAATCCACAGGAATGGGAAGAGAGGAGATAGCAGCAATAGATTTCTTATAAGGCCAGAGAGCAGGTGATGATAATGATAAGGAGGGGGGAGGAGGAAGAGGAGAAGTAGAAGAAGAAGACGGGAAAAGAAAAGGATGACCTGCATCCATTGCTAAAGTCAGTAATGGTGAAAAATCAAGAACTAAATCAAGACCTTTAGAGAGAAAGAGAAAATATTGCACTATTAAAAGGAACATTCACCAAAAATCTCTTGAAAATTAAAACTTTTACTGCAGATTTCAAAAAATCAACAGGAGTTTTGGAAATACAGTTGCTAAGGATTCTCTGAAAATAATACAAAGTATAAAAGATGTATAGTGAAAAAGATAAGAAAACTAGACAACAGCCCAGTTGATCTAATATTTGAGTAATATGAGTTCCAGAAAGAGATCATAAATAAATGAGAAAAGTAAAGCTTCAAACAAAGAAACATACGAAAACCAAGAGACACACATGTTCGTGGTGAAGAGTCCTATTAATGCCCACATAATGGATGAAATAATATAACTGCATATTTGTAATTTCAGACCACTCTGGATAGGATGCTCCTAGCATCTTCCAAAGGTTTAGAGGAAAAACTGGAAAGTACATAAACAAAACATCAGCAATCAGAATGCATCATATTTCTCAAAGGACAATGCAAAAGCCAGAAACAATGGACCAATGCCTTCAACGTCATAAAGGATAATAATTCCCAACGCAGAATTCTATGTCTAATCCAATGATCAAGCTGATGTGAGTGGAGAATAAGGGCATCCACCCATTTTAGCATCCATCTTTTCTCAGGATGCCTTTGGAGGATATGTTCCACGTAACAGGGGAGAGTAAACCAAGAAAGGGGAGAGACGTAACTAACAGGAGATCCAACATCAGAAACAAGACAAAGATATGCTCAGGGAATGTTAAAAGGAGCTCCCAGGGGAGCATAAAGTTAACCAGCCCAAACTTGAGCATACAGAAGATACTTAAACATACCTCCAAAAAAGATAAAGTGCATATAATACATGATATATCTGGATACCTAAAGAGCAGAATTAGACAACTGGTAAAGAATTTACATTAGTGAGAAATATTTAGAAAAGTAAGCAAACAGAAAAAAAAAAAAAGACAATAATTCCGGGGACACCAAAAAGTTGAGAAGAGAAAAGAAAAATCATGGTGTTTTATATAGCTCAGCTAAAAACAGTGTTCATATCAACATAAAATTGGAAAACTGAATATTGATATAACCAAAGGTGTTATATAACTTTACCAAGAGAATTGGTTACTGTTTGGTGGAAAGTGATGAAAGGAAGAAAGAAGCAAGGAAGGAAGGAAGGAAGGAAGGAAGGAAGGGAGGGAGTCCAAAAATAACACCTATTGAGCCAAGAGGGGGGACTACAAGAACGTGATTAGTTGTGGAGGGAATGTCACAGAGTTTGCTAAAGAAGTTTTAAGTGGATGATCTGAAAAGGGAAAAACTATTTTTTTAAAATAAACATTATATAATACTTTGACTCTTAATGTCATGTGTAAATTTGATAAAAACAAAAACTATAGTAAAAAAAGAAAGAAAAATATTGAACACAACACAGAATAGATTTTAAAATCATCCATAACCCTAACCACTAAAAGAAACTCCACTGTTATTTTTATATAAATCAAAAAACACAGACTACATTATACATACAGATTTATAACCTGAATTTTATTTTCATTAACTTTATAATTTGACCAATTTCTAAGATACTAGATACTCTTCTACAGCATGGTTTTAATGACTACCTAGTAGTCTCAGTTATATAGTATATATATATAGTATATATAATTTAAATGTTAGGTTATTTCAATTCAATAACAATTTTTATATCAACAGTTCTACTGAATGAAGGTCCCTAGGCTACCTAATTAAATCAATCCTCACTGAGTGGAAACAATTCATCATTAGTGTCCAAAAAAAAAAAAAATAACACTCTTAAATGAGTTTTTTTTTACAAAGAAAAACAAGAATTTACACTAATGGATAATTTCTGTACAGCCGTGAAGAAAAGCAGCCCCTTCCCCTCAGGATTCTCCACAATTACAAGCTTTAAGTACTCTTCAGAGCACTTTTAGTAGAAAACAAGTGTATAATATTGGAGAACTTATGAGATCCTATAAGCAACAGGACCATACTACTCCATGTCTAACACATGAATAGTATGTTAACATTGAGAATAGTATATACTATCCTGTGTGTGTGCATATATATTTATACTTGTATTTATACTTATTTTTGATTTTCTAAATGAACTTACATAAACTAATTCAGGTCAAGGGTAATTCTGCAGATTAATTTGACCCAGGATTGTCTTCTGTTGGAATAGAGTATGTAACTAAACTTTGTGATGTCATTTCAGAGATGGGCTCAGGTCCCCACCTGCTACTGGTATTTCACAACCCTCTAAACTGAGTCAAAGCTTTATCATTCTACAGTGGAAGATAAGGCAGCAAATGTAATCATCTCCTGAATGCCATTGGGAGAAATTAATTTTAAGTTGTTGAAGTCAAAGGAGTATTCACTTATATGAGAGATCTTTTCTGATATCTTTGAGTCTTGACCTCCATAAGCTCCCACTACCAAGATGGTGCACAGGTTAGAGAGAAGGTGTGCATTTTTCACCTTTTAAATATTACCTGCCATACTAAGAAACATTCCTCAAAAGAATGTACCTTCGAGATAAACGTCAAGAAGAATAAAAATGTGTACTAATGGTGGAAATGGAATGCATCGAGAATATACTACAAAGCTAGGGGCCATAATTTTTTACCTGAATCAAAACTAAGTATTAATATTTTATGTTTGCAATTAATTTTAGACTAGTATTTTATATTTCCCTTGTGTGATATATTTTTCCAAATTAACTGCAAATTTTGTTTCAAATATATTTTTTACTTAGTGAAACATTATTAGTTCTTATGGATTTTAATTGTTGTTTCTTTCTGGTTTTACTTACGCAACTATTTGCAGTAGAATCATTATTGGAGCTATTATATTTTTGTTCTTTGTTTTCCCATGGAGCTTAATTCTAATGAACCAAATCACTTCTGTACTGTACATAATTCAAAATGAATGTGTCATAATATTCTATGATATGAATTACTGTAATTGATTTAGTTTCACATTGTTAAATTTACTGAGTCAGTACTAAATTTATAGAAACATTATGTCAAATCAAATCATCAGTTATTTTCTCTCCAAACACTTCCTGGAACTTTCTAAAACATATTTTTGTCTTTAATCCTCCTATACAGCTTTACAGCTTTCTTCTCAGGATATGTCACCATCAATCAATTTAAAATGGCAACTTTGAAACAGATGTCAAGGGCATTTGCTCTATGTCTTAAATGATCATCAACATTCCTGATTAATGGTGTGATTTCCACAAAATGTGTGTAAATGGGACAGATGCTTTTTGGATAAAACCTTCCCTTCTATCAGTTTCAGGTATAGTGACAATAAAGGTTTCATGTCTAAAGGACCTTTCAAAATGAAGTTGGATTAAAACCTTGACACCCTATCCTAAATTCCTGTTATCAATAAGATAATTTTCTGATTGCATAGGACAGATGACTGCTAGGCAAAAATATCTGTTTTCATTTACTATAGATAGTGTTTTATTGAGACATATGTGGAAAAAGTTATGACACAAAATATAAAACTTTGTTATATTGAACTGTTATGTATCATAATGAGTGAGTCCTTCAATCAGATTACAAAAAATGAAAAATAAATCATCATACAGTAATAGTGAAACATTCATGTGAGCCCACAGCTACACTGAACCTCGAAACTGCAAAACAGCTACTGTGAGCATAAATAGCTCACTGAAATCAGTGTATCCAGGAACACTCCCAAAGAACATTATTTTAAAGAAATCAATCTCAAAGGCTGATGAACTTAGCTGTAGATACATGCAGAATTACAGCTATCAGGTCTACCTAACAAGAAAGGAAATTAAAAATCCTTTACTTAGCATCTGTAAGAGAAACATTTTTTAACTTTATTGAGGAATAATTGACAAATATAATTGTATATATTTAAAATGTACAGCATGATTATTTGATATATGAATACATTGTGGAATGATGACCAAGATCAAGGTAATTAACACATCCAATTATCCCACATAGTTAACCCACTCCTTTCTTCCTTCCTCCCTTCCTTCCTTCCTTCCTTTCTTTCTTTTTTTCTTTTTTCTTTTTTTTTTTGTGATAATGTTTAAGATCTACCCTCAGCAAATTTCAAGTATGCAAGAGAAACATTTTTTGAATTAAATTGGTTTAAGTAGGAACATTTATTTTCTTACCAGTATGTGCCACAGCTTTATAGCATTAAAACAAGGCTTCCTCTTTTGGTGCAATGGAGTTGCTACTTGAAACTATCTCTCACATTAACTGAAATAAAAAAGCTATGTTACCATAAAATATTATCGCCATTTTTAATCTATCAGAACAAGAGAATAGGCTAATTTAGTTCAGTACCTACATTACCTTTATGACATTCAAATAATTAAATTCATAAAGTACTTTGTATGTGTCTACATTGGCCTAGGAAATGGTTGTACTTAGGAAAGGAAATGTGTTGATCTGCAAAGTATTCCTTCCATCCATATCTTTGTCTTGATATTTTTGTTCTACCAAGGTTTATTTGGTGTGTGTGTGTATGTGTGTGTGGCCAATACTTTTAAAAATAAATGTTTAAGAATATGTTGAAACTAGAAATCAAATGATGATTATGTGAGTGAACAGTATTCCTCTGGAAATAAAATAATCACATTTATCCTTGTGAAAAACAAAATAGCTATATATATTTCATCTAGCTAATTAAAAGTTGAAGGCCACACAGACTGACAGTAAAATAATCAGTTAGAAACTTATTTTAAAAGTTACAGCTTTTTTCTTTCTAGATAGACAAGTTTTGCTGAATTAAAGTTCTTAAGGATCTCAAAAACTAAGTAAAATTATATTTTCAAGATCAGCCTACATTTTCTATGCTAAAAGATAATTCATATTTTCAGCTTCATATAAGCATTAGCTTTTCTCTTACCACTCTTAACCATTAAAGTTAACTTTAAGAAATACAAAATAAATATTACATTTAATAGCTGGTAATTTATAATAATTTTATAACATTGTTTTTAGTGCTTTGCTACAATTTAATAATATTACCTTTGATTTAGAAAATATAGTTAAAAGTGGTCTTTTTTTATTATTTTTGCTTTGTCTTCAAAATAAAACAATACTTATAAGCCAATGTATCTTGAATGGAACATATGTGGACCTCAGCTACAAAGCCAAGGATGGGGCAAAGTCAGACTGCTTCAGAGAACCTCCCAAAAAAGCCAGCCAAGCATTGCAAATCTGGTGTAAAAGTGTCTAATTTAAAAAGCAGTCTCTGAGAGCATGATAAGAGTTCCATAACAAAGGTTCACACACAGGGCAAAACTCCCCTTTCTGAAGGGTTTTAAAATTTGTGGTCCGAAGATGAAGAAAGCCTGGGAATTGTGAGCCCGTGAGGTGCCTGGGTAATGGAGCATGTGTGTAGTCATTGGACAGTCTGATGAATTCTCCTATGCAACTTTCTCATAGACTCAAGACTTTTTAAAAATCGTCTGTATATGCAACACAGAATCCAACACATAGTGTGCCAAATATTTAGTTGAGATTCCGTATATCCAAGCCAGTTTGAATTGGAGTATGTGTAAAGAGGTAGCAAGTGAGGTAGTGACGGTAGGTTCACACTTTAGTTTGGACAATAGCCTTATTCCGCCATAAAATATTGATGGGACACTTACATACCAGGACACAAAGCACTGGGACTAGGTGAGACACACTCTCTGGCTTCGAGTATTACAGTTTAGTGGAGACAGCTGACAAAGTATTGACACCGCAGGAAATCAGTAACAGACCGAGATACACATGAATAACAGTGGGGGGATCTACTTTAGACTGGGTGGTCAGGAGATGTGGCTACAAGGTGGCAACATTTAAAATGGGTCTCAGTGATGGGAAGAAGTTAGTCATGCAAAGATAAAGGGAAGAACATTCCAGACGGGAGCTGCAGTGCAGTAAGTACTTAGTGGAGTATCAGTAAGGAAATTATAGAGAGGCAGAGGTCAGACCCTGCAGAGCCTAATAGGTCATGATGAAGGGCAGGCATTTCCTTCAGTGCCATAGATACGAAGAAGGAGGAGATATATTGAAATGACTATAGTTCTGTAGATTTGAACTTGAGAAATGTGAGAACTCCCTTTTCACACTGGAGGATGAAGGGAGATCATTAGCTGATACAGAGGGCAGAGAAAGCAGGTGTGGGGGGAGTTTGAGGCAAGAGAAGGTATGACATAATTATTTTCAATATGAGTAATTAAACCTACTAGAAAAAATTAGTAGTATCGTAAGACAAAATTTGGTACCAAATCGAGGTATGAAGTCACGTAACTGGGAAGAGGAAGAAAAGTCCAGAACAAATGGAGCTAACAAGAGTGAGGTGAACTGCAGGTCTTCACAGGCGCACCAGACTCAGGAAAGTCCTCATTCTCCAGGGAAGAGTGAGAAAAGAGCAGAGCAAATTACTAGCAGTGAAACCTCAAATGGTGACAGCATTGAGCCCTGACATGTGAATTATAGATTCCAAATATAGCAAGACAAACATTGCAATTTTCCAGCTAGGGAGGCTCAGGTTTTGCATATATCTCTTACCTGACTCCAGAACATTGCAGAGCTGAATTTGCACATGGAATGTATTAACAGCTACAGCTGGGAAGGGCTGGAAAAGACAAGAACAAAGTAATGAGGTGATACTTACACTTTAGAGCAGATAATGCAGTTCAACAGAAAAAAGAACAAGATTTGAGGCATTTTACGGAATTGAAGAGGCGCCTGCATCAAGGAAGAACCAAATTCGTCCAGCCTGTCATTAATTTGGGATGGGGAGGAAACTGTCCACTAAAAGGACTTCACAGATTCTTCTCTTCCTTATGTTTTTACTTGTTGATGTTGGTCAAACAATCATCAAATTTCAGCCACTATGTGTAAAATACTGAATTTTTTTAAAGAACACTTAAAATATTGCAAATACATTCTTGTAGCCTAGCAAATATAAATCTGGTAGGCATATGTTAGAGATTGAATAAGTTGAATATAATTGGTATCAAGTTTAGAGGCAAGATATCAACTCTAGCTAGGATACTGGGACATAATTTTCTATAGAAGGTGAGGTATAAGATAAAGCTTGAAGGTTGAGAAGAATTGTACTCAGGGAGGTTGGTGGTAGCTGAGAGAGAAAAAGCATAACATCATTTTAAAGCCTGAGCACGTACAATAAGAGGAAACAAGAGGGAATATAGATCACTCATTAATACATACACACATATACATAAAACATTTACAGCTATGGATCATATTAAAACATATTATTGCTTTATCTTGATTCAGGTTTATTTAAAACAGATTGCACAACTTCAACTAACTCAAATAGGGTTTAGATTGAAACCTGCGCCCCCAGCTTTACCCCCTGCCCACCACTCATGTGAATCCTGTGATCCAGGTTAGTTTGCTACAACTCTGCTATAGGAGGTTACCTTGAAGAGGCATTTTCCAGATCTGAGGGTGGGCACTGTTTTCATCCTTCCAGATGTCCTCTCTCAATAGCTCCTCTAGAGAACAGAACTTTCTACCGACAAGAATTGAACCACCATAATTCATGGACCATCACAGACAGCTTAAAGAATACTCCCTGACGGACCAATTCCCTCTCTCAAGTTGTCACGTTACATGTACACAACTTGTACTATGAGATAAGGACTTGGTCTCCATTTGAGAGATGAGAAAGTTGAGGTTTAAACAGTTGAAGAACTTGTTTAATATCAAGATGGACCAAAGCTTAACATAACCCTTTTCTCTGCTGCCATTTCACTTTCAATTTAACTCTATAGCTCTGTTAAATGTAAAATGACTGCCGTATATATATGTATATGTGGCATATACATACATATATATATATACTAGTTAACATTGCTTATTACAAAAATGACCCCTGATTGGTAAATTGCACTGGACCAGAAGAAACTATAAATGAACTATAAATTCCTGATGGAAATGCCATAGTTTTAGCTTCCCTAGTTTCAGAGACCCTTATAACAACCCCTTGCAGGGATCCTGGATGCTATGCCTATAAAGTTTTTATAAGAGCTAGTCTCTCTTACAGGGCATGAAGCTTCTAAGTAAAGGCTTTTAAATCAGGGCAGCTTCCACACGTGCCCAGTGTGGATCCCATCTCCTTGAACATGAGCTCTCATCTGAGGGAAAGAGACCTCCCTGAGAGCTGTGTGAACTGCTACAGGGACTGCTAACCTAATGCAGGAACTCCTGCTGAGTGGAACAAGGAATGCCCAGCGCTGACCTGCTGGGAGGCTGTGATTTCTCTCCAGAGTAGTCTCAAGCCAAGTGTTTTGGGAATCTGAATGTTTAATTGAGCCTCAAGGACCCCTGGTGTGAAATGCAGACACACGTTTTGTAAATATCAGGTAGGAGCGTTCTACTGTGCCCCGAAGTGGAGATTATTTCTCTCCATCTTTTCTTGACTTAAAATGAGTACTCAACAGGGAGATCAGCTCCGTGCTTTGTGACAACCTAGAGGGGTGGGATAGGGAGGGTGGGAGGGAGACGCAAGAGGGAGGAGATATGGGGATACATGTATATGTATAGCTGATTCACTTTGTTATAAATCAGAAACTAACACACCATTGTAAAGCAATTATACTCCAACACAGATGTTAAACAACAACAACAAAAAAAACACCATTTTCAAATTTCCAGTCCAATACTCAGTGGTAGTAGAACCTCAGGCAAAGTTGTTGCTATTACTTAATTTCTAACCCTTACTCTTCACCTATCAAATCAGAACTATGAATAGTACATTGCTAATATTAATATTTGCATTGTTACCTCATGATGATATGAGATTGAAATGAGATAATGCATATAAAACAACTTGGTTCAACACCTGGCACAGAGAAAATGAACTGCAGCTACTTCCACTTTTGAGTGATGGATATAAAGTTTGATGTTAAATACAGAAAAAAAAGATGAGTGCTCAAACTCTCCAGAGGTTATAACAAAGATCCAGTCATTCTCCCTTGTTAATGGATAAACTTAAGTGTCAGATTCTTTTTGCAACGTACTCAAATGTCTTTTATTGTTATCTCCAAATTTTTCATGTACACCCACATGGCACATGGAATACTTACTGGGCTTACCAGTTTCCAGGAATGAACCTCTCTAGTTCATGGCATTCCATGATAATTATGCAATCCAAAATCTAATAACAAATGTGACTTACAGGGTGTAAGGACCTGCAAGACAAAAATTAAAAATAAGAGACTTAATTCTCTCTGTTGAAAATAAGGAAGAGTTCTCTCACCTTTTTTAGAGAAATAGTTTTAGAAAACTTGCATTTATAAGTTATTTTTCTGTCTCTTTGAAATACATGTCAAATTTTTAGAAGCAAATAAGCCTCTTGCCTGCTTTATGACCCAGGAATGTCCTTCCCAAGGACCTGGGAGCCATCTCTTGGAACTGTAAACATCAGGGGAGATAACACCTCTATCTCCCAGTTCCTGTGAGAGGAACGAGCCTAACTTCAGTGGGTGCCTTGCTCCCAGTTGCCCACCTGTCATAAAGATATGAGAAGTTTATTTTTCCTTTGTATAAAACCAATTAACTAACACAGATGGTTACCCCAATTACCAGGTAGATTTAGGATAAACAATGTGCAATAAATGGCGCTATTAAGTTCTTTAACTTGGGATCTAATCATTGTTTATCCTGAAAACATGTATGTAACGGGCATCAGTTTGGCTCCATAAAAAGGTGAGATTTCTTTCTGTCTCTGTAGTCGCTTAGTGGATTACCGTGATACACATCTATTCTCATTTAATTCTTATACAATGATTAAAGCTTTTTCTTTCTCTATTACTTTTGTGGAGAGGTTTTCTGGGCTGAAAGAAGATTTTGTTTTCAGTTGTATCTCCCCAGCAAGCGATATATCATTTTTAATTTTTCCCAACCTACAAATTTGTTGGCTAACTTTTATACGTTAGGAGTTCCTATTTCATTATCCACACATCTAGATATTACTGTCATTTCCACCAAATTTCAAATAGTGACTGATAGTGATATTAATTCAGAAGAGGGAAAACTGAGAGGTAACCATCTTAAAATGTAGTTTTTAATTGAATTGTGCTCTCAGAAATGAGTATTTACTGAACCATAAGGATTTTACACTATAATCCACATGTATAAACAAAGATTATTTTTGAACTGAGAAATAAGTGCAAAGGAAACATTTTTAATATTTTGCTATTTCAAGGACTTCCATGTAGAAGATAGAAGAGGCTTTTCTCATTATAATTCCAGAGGTAGAGTAAATACCAACGTGTGGGACTCTCAGAGCAGGGGAAAGCTGGATTTAGTAGAACAATGTTTTAATAATTGAATCTTTCATCAAGCTTAGCCCCTTCTAATGTCAAGTGCATGCTAGCAATACAATTATTCAACAGTGGGTTGGGCAAATGTCATCTGGAACTCTACATAAGCCCAGTTATGGTGGGAGATTGAAGTCTATGCTACCGAGATCTTTCTAACTCTACCTTCTACTATTTTTGTAAAGAAAGATTTTATCAAAAGAGAACAGCTGCTGATAAAGACCAAGATCTCCTGTAACAAAAACTGCAATCGACCTTTGCCAAAAGCCTTTTATGTGCCAGGCACTTTGCTGAGCATTTTATACACATTAAGTCATGTAACATTTTTTCTCTTTTTTTTTTAACATCTTTATTGGAGTATAGTTGCTTTACAATGTTGTGTCAGTTTCTGCAGTCATTTAATCTTCACTACAAACCTGAGAAATACGTATTATCAGCACCATTTTACAGCTGGGAAAACTGATGCACCCACATCTGGTAAATTGTGGCTGCCTGTCAGGTGTTTGTGTTTGCTATTATGCCATGCCACCTCTTATCTGAGAAAACTGCATGGACTCCAGAGGCAAAGTGAACAAAATCAAAAGGATTCATTCTGTTACTTTTTATGAGTCATATAACTTGAACTTAATAGAAAATCACAGAAGCATGTGGAATATATTAACTTCTTTCAATATCAATGTATTCCCAAAGGCTTTTAACATTTCCAGAGTTGATAAAATGAATAAACAATTCGGGAGTTTCTAAAATGACAATATAAGGAAGATGAGGGTTTTCTCTTGGAAAGTTTTGCTTCTTAAAAATTTTAAAGGTATATGACAGAATTTTAGTGTTATTGTATAGTAATTCTGTTGTTTAAGATAGTATTAGTGTGGCTTCAAGGCAGCAGTGCTCCAGGATTTTCTGTTAAGCTTCCCTGTATAACCTTTACTATCATGCCTCCAGCCATCTGCCCAGCTTTTCTCCTGGTCTCCCTTGCTTTGGGCAACAAAGGAAAAATGTTCATATCAGAGCCTGCTTGGCTCCCACAAGTGTGTATACCCTTTAAATTCTTCTTGGCCCTTGTAAGCCTGCTATTCATGCCTCATCAATTTCTTTGTTCAACTTCAGCTGTTCATTTTTCCAAATTCTACTTAAGGCCATCTCACATCCCCATTACGCTCCAACTCACTACAGATGTGTCTCCTCTCCCGAGACATTTATCATCTAAGACTTGCAGAAAATCTTTGAGGAGGGTCTCTCTTCTATGTCCTCCCTTTCTGCCCACATCCTATTTTTGTGGGCTTTCTCTGATAATTCTCCTCCAGCCAAAGGCGTCTCAATGTAGTCTGAGAGTAGAAAAAAGAAAAAAAAAAAGTGCACTCTGCTCAGGTAGATCCAAACTTTTCTATCTTACATATGAAAATTTAAAGTTAAATATATGAATTTAAATTTAATTTTGCTGCCGTCATTTCTTTGATACGATTACCTGTCTCAAAATCAATGGGTGGCACGGCTTACTCTAAGTGGCACAAACATTCTCCTAGTGAGAAAGAGAAAATAAGTGTGATAGGGAAAAGAGAATAAGAGCACGTCATTTAATAATTCAAAACACTATGTTACAAAGACAATCCAAGTCTCTCTTTTAAAATAATTATTGATCCTCTACCCTTTTCTGCTATCCTCCCATTCCTTTTTCTGATAAACTCAAGGGTCATAGAGAACTATTTCTCTTTCCCTACCACCTCCAATTCATTCAAATACACAGAGCTTATAACTGTAGCATAGAGGTACAACAGGCAGGGGCAGGCCTCCTACTTATCCTAAGGTCACAAGGGATACTTGAGTCTAACAGACCTCACTAGCATTCCCCAGCACACCAGATTCTTCTCTGATTGCAGACACAAGGAAGATACACTTGTTCTTACCTAGAGAAATAGGCATAGCCAAGTGACTCATCTCGGTCAAGAAAATGTGAGCTGAAAGACATGGGCATTTAACATCCAACCCCCATTCTCTATACTGGACACCGGTCTTGTAGAATCTTCAAGCCTCATGTTGAGATAACAGTGTCATAAACTGATGGTACTTCCCTCCTCCTGGATCCTCGAGTGATTAAAATGAGCAGAACCCTCTCCCTTTCTGTTTAAGGTTGGCTAATTTTTTATGTATTTCAATTCCTATTTCATTATGGATAGATCTGGAAATTATCTTCTTTACAGCCAACCTACACTGCACGTGTGGCAAGAGTGCGCAATATACTTTCAGTAATTTTAACTCTGGAATCTTTTTGTTATCCTTGGCATGACTAGCCTATCAGCAGGAAACAGATAGGCACCGAGGGCATTTTGAATACTCCAAAGGAAGATTATTTTACATAAAGTATTTTACTAGAATGTGGAATTTTAGTCCCAAGAAATAAGCCAATTTCACCAGTGTGGGGTACAAAATGGATTGTAATAATCAAGTTAATATGACTCCTAGTCCCCTCCTTTCAACTTTGAACATGTTTTACTCTCCCCCCCAAAAAAATTTTTCTCCTCACCTAGTCAGGCAATTCCCCAACTGTTACTAACTGCCTATTTAATAAACTCAGATATCCCCACTTCTCCTCTGAGGCTGATAATTACAAACTTTATAACTTGAGGCAAGATGGACGATCCAGTAAGATCTCAAGTTTGGGTAGCTTAAACCTAAACAGGAGAATAATTCTCAGCTCATGACTGTTGTCTTTGCAATGGTAGCTGCAGATAATGCCAAAGTTATATCTAAGGGTCAGTTCTGGGTGACACATCTCTTACAGGGCACCACATACTCATCATTTGTGGCTCAACTAACAGCTACTACTTTTCTCAGTCTCCTTTAATGGTTCCTTCTCTTCTCTAAGACCTGAATGTTGAAAAATCTGAATGTTGAAAAATCTCTTCTCTATCCAGTATCATGTCTATAAATGCCAACTCCTATGTAGTTGCATTTCACAGTTAATGTCTCCAGCCTAAATCACTTTCCTGAATTCCACATTTATCTATGCAACTGCCAATTCAGCATCTCCACTTGGATGTCTAATAGATATCTCAAGACCAACATGTCACAATTGAATAGCTGAACTCCCACACTTACATACTAAAAGCTGCTCTTCCTGTAGCCTCCCCGATCTCAGTAATGGCAACTCTAACCTTTTGCCCCTTGCGTTCTTGATACCCTTTCTTTGATCTCATTTTTTTCCAATCCCCTTGTTTATTTCCTAACATACTATGCAATTCAATTATTTATCATGTATAATGTTTATATTCTGTGTCCACTAAGGGAAAGTAAGACTCATGGAGATTTTTGTTTCATGTTTCTGTTTTGCTGCATAAAAGTTAAAGTATCCCAAGAGTCTAAGTGAGTGACTTTTATATTGAGTATTAATGTATTAGGAGACTTTTAATTTATTTCTTAACTGGCATATAAATTGCCCCTTCTGAAATAGAAAAATAAGAGCTAATTATTTTTTCTTAAAAAAATATATATACAATTTCAGTGTTTCTTTCCTCTTCCTCCAAAATTGAAATAAGCATCGGTTAACAGCAAGAAATGAACTTCTGAAGAATTTCTAGCCTCTTTATAAGCTATAGTGCTTAAACAATAATCAGAAAAACACTAAAGCAACAAATGGTACAACTGCTACATTTTCAGATAAATCTGCCATGTCAGCTTTCCTCATCTCTGACATTAATATTGTTTCTCATATTTCAGTATATTAAAATTGCCATTTTGTAAGATCCAAAATCAGCAAAGATCATATATAGTTTCATATTTGCAATCAGTCTTAAAATATTGTTTTTCCTAACTTCATAAAAAAGACTATTTTTAACAGCTTTATTGAAATATAATTCACATTCTATAAAAGTCATCTATTTAAAGTGTACAGTTCAGTGGTTTCTATCATATTCACAGAGTTGTGTAATCACCATTATCTAATTTTAGGACATTTTCATCATCCCCCAAAAGAAACTCTATTCCATTAGAAGTCACTCTTCATATCCACCTCCCCACCCAACAGTCCCAAGTGGAATAGGGAAGAACAAATCTGACTCTATATTGGATCTGTTTCTTTTACTTCAAGCTTTGTATTCTATTGCTTTTGCTACAAGTTATTCACTAAAGGTGTGTTGCCTGTAGCTTAAAGTATACATACTGGCCCATTTCCAGGAACCCTGCCTCCCATGCCTGAGCAGGAGGCTATAAAGTACCTTTGTTTGGCTCATGGGAAACATCCTGACCAGGCCTGCCTATGAATGGCTGCAAGAAAGAAGAAACATCCCCTCTGAAATATTTGCAACAACTTACCCTTTTTTCCCTTTCCCTTTTCTCCTCTGACCCCTCTTGTTCTATAAAAGAAGTTAGCATCCAAACCTGGGCAAGATATTTCTTTGGGACACTAGTCCACCATCTACTCTATCTGCTGGCTTCCCAAATAAAGTCACTATTCTTTGCCCCAACACCTTTTCTCTAGATTTATTGGCCTGTCATGCAGTAAGCATTACAGGCTTGGACTCTGTAACACAGGCAACCACTAATGTACTTTCTGTCTCTATATATTTGCCTAGCCTGGAATATTCATATAAATGGAATTACAAAACACATGATCTTTTGTGACTGACTTCTATCACTTAGCATAATACTTTCTAGGTTCATCCATGGAGTAGCATGTATCTGTACATCATTCCTTTTTATTGCTGAATATTTCATTGTATGGATATACCACACATTTTTTATCCATTCATCAGTTGATGGACATTTGGGTTGTTTCCACTTTTCGGATGTTAGAAATAATAGACATATGTTTTTATTTCTCTTAGGTATATACCTAGGAACCTACAATGGCTAGGTCATATGGTAACCACAGGCTTGACATTTTGAGGAACCGAAAAACTTGTTTTCTGAAGTGGATGCACCATTTTACATTGAAAAACACTATTTTTACATTGTTAAGATTAGCATTTTGTGTAAAGTTATTGTTTGCTGAAAGGGAAATTTAAACTAAATTATCTCAAACGCATTTCGTATTAGGTGATTCAGTTACACAGTGCTTTAAAATTCTTAAGCTTTTACTTTTTCTTTTAAATTTACAGAAAAAAATTGAGAGAATACTAAGATAGACACTCCTAAACTCTTCACCTAAAATAACCTATTGTTAACATTTTGTCACATTTGCTACTTCCCTACACACATGCACATGTGTGTACACACATCTTCCTGAACAATTTGAAAGTAATTTGCAAACCTCATGGCATTCCATATCTAAATATAATATATATCCAGAAAACAAGGACATTTTTCTGCACAACCACATCACTATCACACCCAAGAATATAAGAATTATTAAAACATAAAATAATACTACATATTTTTCATAAAATAATGATAACAAAAGAAGATAATATTGTTTATCTCAGAGACTCCTTCAGAATTTATCTCTCTAGGTTGACAACAGGAAAAGAAAAGAGTCAATAAGGGACAGGAAGTAACCTTCTAAAACTGAGCAGGACAGAGTGGGTCCTCCCAGGTAAGAAGGACTTTCTGTGTCCACCATTTCTTGTTTATAGAAAAAAGGTTTCAGCCTCCTAGACCTTCCCTGAGTTCCAAAGGGCAGAACCAAACAGTTACTAATTAGGGAAGTGCAGAAAGAAACAATAGTGCAACAATGGAGGCCTGGCCCTGATTCCTCCTGAGATGTACATAACAATCTGATACATATCTCTGAGTTCTACAGGAACTGAGGCCCCCATCCAGGTGGAGGATGGTAACTTCAGCCTGAGCACAGGCACATGGACCCCAGGCTGGCTGCAGCCAGAGGCTGATGATTGAGATTCCTGGAGCACTACCCTGTTACCTCACCACCAACCAATAAGAGGAGGGTTACACACCCTGAAGCCCTCCCTGCATACTTTGCCTATTAAAAACTGCTTCCCTGAAACCCAACAGGGAGTTTGGGCTTTTTAAACATGAGCTGCCCCGGACTCCTTGTCTGGAGCCTTACAATAAACACTGCATTTTCCTTCACTACAACCCAGTGTCAGTAGATTGGCTTTACTGCGTGTAGGCGAGCATACCCAAGTTTGATTTGGTAACACTTCTATTTTACCTGTATTATTTTTTCCTAAAGAAAATAAATATATATATAGCAAAATGCTAACATTTGTTAATATGAACTGTACATATATATGTATTTTTCTTATATTTAATAGTAAACGTTGAAATGTTTCCTTAATTAAAAAAAGAAAAAAAGAGTCTGAGTAATTGAAGTTAACATTGCCCTGGATGAAAAAATTTGTAATGACGGTAATATGAAATTACTATTGTTTTGTAAATGAAAAATGGTTTACTATTAGAATTTGATATGGTTCAACCTACTATACTTATATTATACTGGTCTAATATAATTTATATATATATATATGTATATATAACATATTTATAAAACCATTACAAGGGATACTTATTGAGATATGAAGCAATATCTGTTGGTTTGATTTTCATGACTACATACATAGATAGAACTCTTGAAGACCAGACTATAATACAAAAGCAAATGCTGAGCCGCACACTTGCCAGGCCTCCTGGAGGAGATCCTTTGGAGTAAACACTACAGAGACAGGATTAACTGTAGGTACCTGGGCCCCTCACTGTCCCACACACACTAGTGCAGCTCACAGCAATGTAACAGCACTGAATGGCAGACTCTGGAAGAGGGACCCTGATCCTGAGCTGTGGGGTTTTTGAACTTTATGATGAAGAAAATTTCAACACTTCCACCATGTGATCAGAGGCCATAATACAACAGCACTATAACGTGGCTCCATCTCTACCCGACCAGCTCAGCATACGTGCTCAGGTGAGTACCACTGTGATCCAGTACAGATTCCAAGCCTTCTGGTCGACGTGACTGTTCCATGCACTTGGCTGTAGCTAGTTTCCATGGAGTTTTGTAGGAGGTCAACTTCTTTCTGAGGTACCAACCTGTAGAGATATTGTCTTCAATAAATTAATCCTTTCCACACAAATGCCAAAGAAATTCATTATTTTCCTTTGTAAAACATTAATCTAGAAAAGGAGTACATTCCTTAAATGATAGAAATAAATATAGAAAGCTGGTGGGGTAGACTCTACTATATTAAGAACTATATGAAATATATGGATATGTAAGAGGTTATGAAATATAATGGAAAAAGCATTGGATAGGTCTGGAGATACAGATTACAGTCCTTATATTTTTGCTGTTTACTTCAGTGATCTCCAGCAAGCCACGAAAATTTTTGGACCTCCTAATTTTTATTTAAAAATTAATTTAAAAATAAATATCAAAAATTTATCTGGAATTAGAATGACTGTTGAAAAACTCTTTGGCTAATGTCTGTTTCTTAGAGTTCTGAATCTTAAATGGCCAATTAATTAATTTAGATTCTGGCAAGAGGAGAGTTTTACTTTGAGGTTTTCTGATTTGGAGCCAAGAATCTTACTATTTAAAACTATTTAAAAAGAATTTCAGACATTTTATTTTGTTTTGTTAAGTAACTAACCCTTTCGACTTGCCCCTGGTATGGTATACACTAGATACTGTAGGTTTTTCATGGCCAATAGGGAAAAGGGTGTCCTTTAAATATTTCTACTTCTGGATCTCATTCTGATTTTCATTGTTATTAATTTTTATATTTTACTCTATAATAGTCCTTATTAAGAAACATATATATATATTTGCTTTTTTTCTTTATTAACCAATACTTCTCAACTAGATTTTCAATGGTTAATCAGAGTTTTATCTCCTCTTTTAAATTTTATAACTTGGTAATATTAAAAACTGGAAAAGAACTGCCATGAATCTAGAAGAATTGAGGGGGAACCCTCAGAATATTATGGATGAGGCCTGCTCTTAATTTAGCATTTTCACTAATTTCATTCCTGACTCATTCTATTCCCCAAGCTTATCATTCCACTAATATTTTATGGTAAAACTAGAAAAAGGGATAAAAAGAAGAGTATGAAAATGGCTAACATTTTATGGGACTTTACATTTAACATCTCTACATACAATCTCATTTCAACTTCTTAGCTTCTGTGGTATGAAAAATGGAACTCGAGAAAGTCATGAGGTTTGCCCCAGAGCTCATAGCTAATATGTTATAGAGTTGAACTGGAATTCTGATCCTTAGATTCTGGCTTTTGTGACCAGACAGCATTAGCTCTTTCAATAGATAATAGGATTGTTTTCCATGTCACTGACTGTTTCCGCACTGCCTAAAGTCCTATTCTGGAAATAAAGTAGCAAAGACTGTGTATATGAGTGCTCTCCTTTGATGTAAATGTGTAAGAGCAGCCACCCTGAGGTTCCCTGGGTCCTCTAGGCTTCTGGAGGCTCACCTTCCCTTTAACAGCCCATTAGTAGTACACCAAGCCACACGCTGTGTTGTTACAGGAAGTCTAGGCCCCTCCCCAAAATATTCTCTGGGCCCCTCAGGAGTCCCTGTGGAACCTAGGAAAATGCATGACACCTACTAAATTCTTGCCAAATGTTAATATTATCATTATTGCCCATCTTACTCCACCTTTCTCTGTATATCACCTCTGCCCTTCACATACCATTTCACGTGCCACCCTTCTACCCAGTTCACTCTGCTCCAGACTGCTAACTGATGCCCTTCCCTTTTATTCCTCAGCACACACCTAACAAAAAGCTAAGTGTTCAATAAATGCTATTAAGGTTTTCCTATAATGGAATTATGGGGCAGGGAAGGAAATTGAAACCTGACATTTTTTTTCAAGTTATTTCCCCAGCTAGCATTTCCTCCTCTGCCAGTTTTTCTGCTTGGCCATGTCCTCTCTTAGGCCTTGTGCTGGGTTATTGATATTTTCCCATCTATCTCAAGTAGCACCCGCTGTCTGCTGCTCTCTGTCTCTCAGACTCCAGACTTCAAATCTCAGCCTCTGGCCTCAACTAGAAGAAGCCAAAAATAATTTCACATCATAAATATCTCTTCATTCAGGGAAGACAATCCTTTCACATTTTGGTGCAAAGCAGGTTATGCTTGACTGTCACAAATGTTGCTTTTCTTGAATAGATATTGTTTTACTTTTGTGTAGCCAAGTAGACTGTTGGTGGTTTCTAAAAGCAGAAAGCTGTGAACATCAAATGCAAATGCAATCAGCTAATTCTAGCTGCAGAAATATTAATAGAAGTTTATTTTCACTTTCTTCCTCTTCTTTTTTAAGCAATAAAAATCACAGATCCATTTTGCAGACAGGACTTAGTCACTCAAATCTCCACCCCTACCTCCAAAGTTCCTGTAAACAGACTGCTTTTCCCAAGATCAGAAGTAGCTCAGTCTGGACACCAAAACACAGTGGCAGTGGATAATATTGCTAACTCTTCCAGATCCAAAGCCAGGGTCCTGGCTTCCCCCAATTATAATTACTCTTTAAGCAAAACTTAAAAGAAGAAAGCAAGAATTAGAATATATGAGTGAGTTTTCCTTCAGAATGTGGGCTAGGCATAATTTGCAAATGAGATTTCTATACTAGTCTGATTATTTACAGGTGAGGAAAGGTGGAATCATAATGTCTTTCTGTTTTTATTTGCTCATTTGATTGTCTTATTGATATATTCTTTAAACTAAAATGACTTTTTTATTCTTATAAATTAAAGGCACTTATTCAACCTGCTCTCTTCCCACATCTGCTCTTTTAAAGCTTCGACTAGCATCGAAGGAGGCTGGGATATTTAAGGAAATTGAAAAAAGTTAAAAACTTATTTCATCAGAGGAGATGAAGATGGTTAAGTAAAATGATATGAGCCCTGCAGATGTAGGACTTTGTAAGCTTATCCTTGAATTCAAGGCTTTATTCTGAATAATAGAATGAAAGACTTCCAGGTGACCTTTGAGACAATCTCAGATGACCCTATGTTGTGCAAATAATGAGGCAAATAAGACCTCCTCTAAGGAAAAGTAGTGGAATCTAGTTTGGAACATAGGTCTCTTCTGCGCGAGCACAAAAACCAGGGTTCCATACAATTCACCTACCTATCACATCAGTTAAGATGCTCTATTTCTTATATCTTCTTTTATATAGATGACTTATAAAGTAAGTCTGTATTTCCAGTGGTTTCCCCCTTCAAACGTATGGTTAGACAAATTTAAACAATAAAAGAGAAAAAGAAACTTTTGAGAGGGGACTGTTAATAGTGGATAAATAATTTGTTCAAAAATGCGCCCTCACTTCTCTTTGTATAGTTGGGCATTATCGTTGGATGTTGTGAAGTTCATCTGTCTCTTCCTCTGTGAAGTTCTCTCCTCTCCCCCAAAAGAAGAGGAAAGTGTTTTTGCTTCAAAAGAGGGAAGAACATCTGTCCCACCCTGCACCCTCAGCCCTGGCTGCCCATGAACAAGGGCAAATATATCATTAAACGAGGCATCGAATATCAAACAAACTTGTTTTCTATCTCATCTCAAACCTATTAGGAATCTAAAATTCTGCTCTCTCAATTATAACAACACAGGATTGAATTTCATAAAGTTCTACGTGTAATATTAAGAGGCAATTCACTCAGGTGATAGCAGTTATATTTGCGTATGCCTGGTACCATTCAATTCACTTTTCATTAAATGTGTGTTAACCTAAAACTACCCTAGACTATAAAAGTGTAAGAGGATTGTGATAACATACCATTAAAGTGACAGTAAATCAGCAGAAACATAACATTAGATTTTCTAGTTCAGTTGCTTTGCCGACTGTAAATATAGACCATTCCTCCATGAAGTTATAGATATTTTCAATGAGCACAACTGAAAATACAAGTTGTGTCTTAAAGCCTGCTCTTAAAACCAGGAAAATAAAAGTAAATTTAGATGTGGAGTTGACCATATTTTCATTATGAAAATTAAAGCTGGGAAAAATATCTAATTACAGTATCTAATTTGCAGCAATATGATTTCCTACTGAAATACACTAAACTGTATCCATGAGATGCAAATGGAGCCATTTATTGACACAGACCTTCCCCTAAAGTTACTCAGGCTCGTTCACTATTCCAAATGTTGAGGTATTGCTGTGGTTTTAAAATACAAAAAAGGAAAAACCATGTAATTACCATAATTGTAAATCTATGATAGAATTTCTACTCCAGAACTTTGTCAAGAAGCAACACTGACACTTTTTAAAGACCTAAGTATTTGTTCTTTCCTGACTTATGTTATTTTGGTTCTTCTGGAAATTTTATTAAACCAGTTATAGGAATGTTATTTAATGAAAAAAGAAAAAGTACTCATCACCTTAATATGACCTCTGCTTTCACTTTAATAGATTTCCTTTTCATGCTTGTCTCAAATCTGCACAACATTTTAACCTGTGTGTAGTTCTCACAGAATTTCAATGCCATTCCATATTCAGCCTCCTGGTAGGAAACCTCAAGCTAAAGAGAATGACTGGGAAATAATTCCTGTGGTTTTCCAAAGGCATCCTGGAGGTGAATGGAGATTCTCTGGTGTTGTGGAAAGGTAAACAATAAAGGAAACATTTATAGTAAGAGATTCCAAAATTCATTTGTGGGTGAATTCCATCAACTATGGGTGTTGGCTCTAATGATAACAACAAAGCATTTGTGCAGCTCCCTAGAACTTAGAAAGTGGTCCTGTAGACACGTTTTCAGTTGAGTAATATGAAATTCTAATAATGTACCAACTGTCATTGATGTACTCTGCCAATAGGAAACCAAGTCTCCTGTCTTCAAATTATTTACCCCTAGGAATAGAGTGGGGAATTAGCAGCACCCAGCTAGAAGTGGTGTCTTCTCCTGCTTCTCTCCACAATACTGTTCCCCAGGAGTCCACAGTGTAGACAACAGACATTCTTATCCACCTATGGGTTTCTGATTCATGATGGCAGAATAAGAATTTGGAATTAAATAATTTAATTCTAATATTTTTCTGCTCCCTCCTCCCAAAGACACACACACACACACACACACACACACACATATTTTCTGGTGTACTTAAGTACTATGGATATGTTTCAATCCCTAATATTTGACTAGTAAAGAGAGTCCTGGAGTCTCTGATAGTATCTCTGGCTTCTAATGGCTACCTTTAAATCTACCTCTGCAATCTTCTCCCCCAGAAACTGGCATCTAAAAAGTGCATTTTAGAAAAGCAATATATGTACTATCACAAGTTTACTGGGGAAAAAAATTGTACCACTGAATTCCATCAAATGTGCAGTCCAAATCCAATACTGAGCTGCCCCACTGTAAGAATTTTTGCACTTTTCTTGATTAAAAGAAAGCATGGAATGAAAAATCAAGTATACAGTGATATAGTAATATAACACATCAATGACTTTCTATAAAATATTTTCAGTCTTATAATCAATGAATAGACATAGAATGATAACTATTTTTCATGTAATAACTGACCCAATCACAAGTTATACGCTTACATAAAGTTTTGATATTTTAGTCTCAGAAATCAAGCTTTGAGACAACGCCAAAGTAGTAGACAATTTTTTTAAGTGAAAAGGTGATAGCAGCTGAATTTAGTAAGTTTTCTTCTGGACGGTAGGATTGTCTGAAGGCTGAAAAATATATGAGAAACAGCTATAAACTTCTATAAAATTTGACTTGCTCTGGCTCCCCAAAATCACAGGTTTAGAATCCCTTCTCTTCTGATAAGTAGCTGTGTGGCCTTAGGCAAATTACTCTCTCTGTTGTGGTATCCTTACCTGTAAATGAGAAATCCCTCCTCAACAACCTACCTCATTGCAATGGTAGAAAACGAAAGGGAAATATTTATGTTGAAATATTGAGATAGTATTAGACTCATTCCATTTTCTATTTTGTTAACTTTAAAATGATATGTTAATTGTCAATTTTAACACAGCACTCTACTTATTATGAAATGCTTTAAGTAGTCCCATATCAGAATTTGTATCTTTAATATAAGTCACTGAATAACAAGACATCTAAGGTGTTTAATATAAAGATTTAAAATTTGGAAGTATGTTTAAGGGAATAGTATAAGTGGTGGAGTCACTACTCCTTCTACCAAAAACACTTCCCTACTTCCCTAGAGAAATCAACATTTTCAAGTATCTTTGTTCACATTATTGATCATTTACCTAGAATGTTTTCCCTCTTCTTTTCCTCCAAATACATCTCAGCTTATCCTTAAAGGCCCAGCCCTCAGTCCTCTCTTCCTTTGAATTCTAACCACATATATGTTTGTAACCACACCACTGAAACCTCTTTTCTTGTTCACAGATTCGTTGCTGTATGTTAAATGCGTCTCCCCCTTCCAGGTGTACTGAGCAGTGATGTTTCATACTGTGCACGGTGTTAGCACTCTGGTGCTGGAGTTATGTAGACACTAATCAGAATTGGCGCTTATACTCGTCATTTTATGGCTTGGAGCAAGTTATCCAACTAGTCTTATTTTCCTCATCTTTAAAATGTCAAATTTTTATTTTGAGTATTTAAAAGTATAGAATGCTTTTGGATAATCCCTGCATATAATGAGCTTTCAACAAATGATAGTTGTTATGGTTATTATTATTAATATTATTTACTTCCTCTTCCATAATAGCTAACACGGCACTCACCACATCATTTGTGATCCATAAATACCTGTTGTGTAAATAATCCCTTTATAACTGCAGCATTGAGATCAACAGTAATGGACACATTTTAAGTTCTTTGTGTTATATCATATTTTTATTCCACACATTTATGTTTGGTACTGATGATTTGGTTCACTGCATATTCAAAAACATGGAATTTCATCCTACTTTTAAAGAAATATCTCTGTATTCCAAAACACTAATCACTTTTATGGATGTTGGCATTTTGACATAGTCAAGTGTCTCAAATAACAACCTAATGAAGCCAGAAAAGAAGAAAGAACTAAAATACACATCAAGGTCCAGAGATAAAACTAATAAATAATTTCTATGAATGTGTATATTCAGAGAGGCTCTGAACATACATTTTTCCAAGTGCCAAAAGCCAGAGGTTATAATGCTCTGTTTAACCTGGAATATCAACATCCTGTAATGACCGGCTGAGATCAAGAGTAAACTGGAAACATTATCAAAATATCATATTTTAGTTCAACTAGCTTACCAAAAGTTTTAGTGGTTAAATTTTTAAAGCTTCACAGTTGTGGTACAGAAACAATAATTTCTCCTCGCCGTCAGCTCCCGGGTTGCTGCTGCAGTCAATATACTGCACTTTCACAGCAGAAAATAGATGTTCACTGTCAAATGAAATCAGCAAAGAAGCAAGATATTTAAGAGTAACTGTTATTTCCTAACACTCCATTATTATTATTTTTTGGTTCTCTGTATAATCTTTTTTAAAAAGTCCTATTAAATATGATTTATCATTGATATGGTTTTTATGTTTTTCCTTCTCATGAAATGTTGAGTGGTAGAGTTGGCATTCTACTTTTACTTCATCAGCACAATAAACCAGAAATTACAAAACAAATTCTTTGCTAGAAAGTCTTGGGCTAAATGGAATTAAATATCTAAGAATCATGTAGCGTTCTTGTTTTGTTTAATGTATAAATATTGAATTTTAACCACATATACTGTGGCTAAAACATCTGCAAACATCGACATTGGTATTATAATGTAGATTAATACCTCTTATTTTGCAGTATGTTATTTAGAGTTTTATAAGCATTAGTTGGTTTAAAATATATATATTCTTCCAAACGTTATCTAGCTAAGTTATCTATGCCCTCTCTTTTAACATTCCTATTGCCAATCTATCTCTTGATAAACTTAAACATTTGAATGTTCTCAATAAATGGTTACATATGTGGAATTAACAGTTTCAGAATAATTAATTAGTGCTGCATTTGACGGTTACAATAAATACTTCATACTCCCCCAGAAAAACTGAATTTTATCGTATAAAGAACATAAAGATTTAACAGAAGTTTCAACAGAAATCCTTACCTATATTTGAAATGGATATTCAGATAATCTGATATTAAATGACAAACCCCAAAGATGGGCTTTATATGCACTGTTGACATTGTCATGATGCTTATCTATGATGATAACCAATACGATCATATGATCACTGATTTTGCAAAGTTCAGGGCTTTCATAAATGACACTTAAGTGGGTCTTTGAACTTCCAAAACTCAACGATGAAACCCAATAGCAGATTTTGGCTGAATACTGAGACCAAAGCTTTATATTCGTGTATCCTTATTAAACTTTTCTAAACACACATAGATGAACAAATATCTTTATAATGAAATAGGTGCATATTACTGAAATATAAAGTACACCACATATACCACTTTATGTCCTTTTCCACTTACCATCTTATATTTAACAGTTTATTATATATATAAAAAAAACTATTTTAGTAGTTGTGCAACATCCCAATATCTGGCTATATCATATTTTCATAACCATTTCTTTATCACTGGGCTTTCTGGATTTAAATTTTGAAATTTAAAACTTTCTATTATATAGCACATACTACTTTAACACTTAGAAAGATAAAAATCTTTTAAAAATTATATTAACACAAAATCCATCAAATGTTTATTAAAGGACAAAATTGTACAGCTAAAGGTTGAAGCATTAATTAAAATAAATTATCAAAAAAATGCCAAAATATTTTTATATGTAAAAAACATACAGTGTGTTAAATGAGAAGAATGTAAATCAGAATTTCAATCAGTGTCCTTGAAATCATTTGTGATGGAGGAAAGAAAGGATGAGAGGAAGAAGAGAGGGATGAAGGTAGGGGAAAAAATACTGTCCCTCATTGTCAGATTTAGCATTGAGCAGAATTTCAATAAACTTTGCTGCATTGATAAACTTAAAATATATACGTCATCTATTCTAGATTCTTATTACTTTCAAACTGGTGTGAATAAAAATTTGAAATTTTCTTCCAATTTTCAATTTAAAACATAGCTTTATTTATTTTTTACTTGTCTGTGCTTAGGACTCCTTCAGAACTTCATGTTTTCAAATACAAGACATGTTATTATTGAAACGTGTGAGTATATATATACCAGTATATGTAAATGTGTAACAGATGATCGTGTCATAGATGGCTGTACATGCATGTATATATATGCATACACAGTCTAACAATGTTAATTCTTTTTTCTTTAATTTTGAATAATCTTTAGATTATAAGCATAAGAAATACTCAAAATGTCTCTTTCTAAGAATTTATACCCATGTATATTTATGTGTGTGTGTATATATATATATATAAAAAATGAGATTTGGGACCTTTAATTCATTGTTATCAACTAACTCTGTTCCAAAGTAACTGTCCCGTTGCAGCCAGTTAAGCCTACTGTGCTCTTTTCTCCATGGGGGCCTGGTGTGCGGCTGCAAACAGTGGCCTCCTCGGTAGCATATGCAGCCTGTTGCCTGTACCGCTTGCCCCAAGGGAACTTGGAGACAGCTTTTTCCAGTGGACATTCATGACTGGCATGCTGTCTCCAGTCTAGGCTCCACGCAGGTATGTGTGGTGCCTTTGGAAAGCCCCAGGGCACGGTGGCCAGGGTCCATGTTGCCCAAGTCATCATGTCCATCCATACCAAGCTGCAGAACAAGGAGCATGTGGCTAAGGCCCTCCACAGGGCCAAGTTTCAGTTCCCTGGCCACCAGAAGATCCACATCTCCAAGAAGTGGGGATTTACCAAGTTTCATGCAGATGAATTTGAAAACATGGTGGCAGAAAAGTGGCTCATCACGGACGGCTGTGGGGTCAAATACATCCCTACTTGTGGCCCCTGGACACATGGCGGACCCTGCACTCATGAGAGCTTCGGCGCTGCCCCCTCCTTACTCATGCCCACCCATAAATCCTACTTTCCTGTCAAAAAAAAAAAAAAAAGTGATTGTCCCATTTTGCCCTAGTGTTTTTTATTGATGATGTCACTGCTCCCTTATTGGTGGCTGAGTTTATCAGCATAGGCAATAAAGGAATGGAATGCTAAAGCTAGCTTATTAAATACTTGTTTAACTTTAGTAAAAGGATACTTTAGCCACCTGAGTCTGGTTTCAAACAATATTGGTGCACTCAAGCTGTGCCCCTCCCCATTCCACTTCAGCCCAGGATCTTATAAGTGCCACTGCTATTTACAGGGGCATTATGATTGTTAACTGTTGGGAGACAGAAGAGGGAGAAGCATGAGGGCAGTAGGGACCTCTCTGACCAGCCCCTTGGAGTAGGTTTTAGTCACTAGAGAAAAGGACGAGAAGCCAGTCGGACTGATTTGTGAGACAAGTTGAGGCAGGTCAGTGTGAGAACCAAGAGAGATGGAATGGTTCTGTGGGAGCTGTGAGCCCTCTGTAAGACATAGGGCACAAGCAGAGCTGATCGGGGCTCACAGCTTGGTGGAAAGGAGCATTTTCTTAGTCCCTGCATGGAATCCAGACTACTGCAGCAAACCAAGCTGTAGACCCCATACCACTGACTCAGGCACTGGCATTCTCACGGCGAGCACCTCTTTCTAATGAAAACGCGGGGGGCAGATGTGCACAAGAAGAAAGGGAGAGGGAGAAGAACATGGTAGCAGCATATGAAAACAGCAGGGATCCTTCGCTTTGAGAGTATCAAATGAGGGTGTGTATGCGTCTGCGTGTGTGTCCCAGGAATAAGTAGAGGACATTTTGGGAAAATCCAAAGATTCCTATTTGGATTTCAGGACCATTTGTAAACTTGGCTTAACAAAAATATATGTATATTTAGTGGCTGTTGCTAGATGACATTAGGGATGTTCTGCAGTCATGAGGCCAATATTTGTTGAACTCTGCTTTCTATTGAGGATCACTAGTGCTTTACTCCTTAGTCTTTTTTCTTTCTTTCCTGTTTTCATTACTTAAGGAATGCTGAATCTCTCATCAATCTTAATCTAGGATATTCTGCTTACTAGGAAAGACCATGGCATTTCTGGCATAGGTAAATAATTTCATATGATACGTGCTTTCCCAATAAAATGCACAGCTATGAAAAATAAAATTGACAATGAATTATTCTGATTTTCTCTAAAGAACCACTTAGCACATATTAGAGTCAACAATGAAGTAAGACTACCATGATCAAGAAAAGGATAAAAGAGTAATGGGGGAAAGCATAGTAGATGAGGTACTTCAGCAGCAAGGATTCAAGAGTTAGGATGGAATTTGAGGCAAAACCCAAAAAGCTTGGATTTCTGCTTCAATATCATGAGTAACAGGGAGCTGAGTTATACCACCCTTTCCCAAATACAACTAGACTCTTGATAAGATGCATTCTTAGAGGCATCTCTAGTTTCACTGGAGGTGGAAGGGATTTCCAGGGATTATCGCACCAATTGAGGATAAACAGGACAACTAACTAGAACTGAGCCTGGAAGCACAGGGAACCTGGGCTCCTAATATTGTTGGCCAAAGTGTATCTCTGAGCTACGCAGGAATATGGTCAGGATTCTGGAAGCTGGTCCCCAAAATGCGGGAGCCAGGATTTTAGTAGTGGGAAGTTAGCATGACAGCCCACGTGAAGAAGAGTCAATGTGATGGGAAGCCAGGATAGATCTATGGACAATGGTGAGGAATAAGTTTGCATGAAAACTGAGTTCCAAACCAACATCTGGACCTTTGGATCAGCAGTGACAAAGAGAGTTGATTCTGAGACTCCCAATCTAATGCAAAAGCCCCCAAAGAGGCCTGTGAAATAGGAGATAGGAATGTTCCCCAATAACATAAACAATGACAAAAGTGGGGTCAAATGCCCTTTGTAGGAAAGTATACCTAATTAGGACCTCAGGACTCCCACAGATTAATATGACATCACATCAATATATGAAACAACAGATTTAGAAAACCAAGGGCTAAAGACATTAACACTCTCAGCATTTCTTTGTATAAAATATTTAAAGACATAAAAATAAAATTGCAAAGATCAACACACTCAAGAAAATTTTCACAAATAAGAGTACAAACTTGGGGCTTCCCTGGTGGTGCAGTGGTTGAGAGTCCGCCTGCCGATGCAGGGGACAAGGGTTCGTGCCCCGGTCCGGGAAGATCCCACATGCCGCAGAGCGGCTGGGCCCGTGAGCCATGGCCGCTGAGCCTGCGCGTCTGGAGCCTGTGCTCCACATCGGGAGAGGCCACAACTGTGAGGCCCGCGTACCCCCCCCAAAAAAAAAAATAGAATACAAACTTAAAAACAATTGGCTTCTAGAAATAAAAATATATGCAATCATGGACGTTAAAAATCTCAAAAGATAGGCTGAGTGTATATCAGAGTAGACACATTTGAAAAGAGGGGTAATGAACTGCAAGGTATACCTCCTTATGTCACAAGAGGAAAAATTTATTCTCACTGGTAGAAATGTAGATTGTTCCAGCCATTTTGAAAAAGCAACGTGGCGACATCTCTTAAAATTTCAAGACAGACAAGCTGAGTTCTGAGAAAATAATTTTTAAAAATAAAGGCACCTACCTGTAAGCATATAAGTAATGAAGGGAGATGGATAGTTGATTTTTATTAATGGGTTATTTATTCTTCTTTTTACCACTGACTTCTATGACTGTTATAATTTGGAAAATTGCAAGCTAAGAATATTATTAGAGAAAAAGAATAATAATAAAAATACCTGATATTTATATAATATTTATTATATGCTAGCCACTATAAACACCTTTTATATATATAAAGTCATCTTTTCAACAATCTTATAAGGTAAGTACTAATATTACTTTGAAATATGGGTTGCTCAAGAACACATGACGATAATAGAGAGTTTGAACATAGGCAGAGAGTCTTATTCTAAAATTTTCACTTTTACCCACTCATAATCTATACACTTTTAAATACAAGCAAAATATAGGAAAAAGAGTCCTTTACAACCCTCAAAACAGATTGAAAGAAGCCTGGAATGGTAGTTAACACGTTTGTATATAAATAGCTTGTGAGATATAAAACTCCAACAGGCAGGAGAATTTGAAGACCAACATCTGTGTTACAAATATGAAAAGTCAAAGAGGCTTTCCAGAATGAATTTTCAGTTCCCAAAGTGCAGCACATCCTTGTCAAAAAGACAAAAACAAGAATTAATAACTCAGTACAAATCCCTGGAGTCCTGTTAAATTTAATCTGGCTATCTCTCCTCTTTTAGGAAACTGAGAATTAGGGAGATTGGTATTTAATAGGAGATGGGTTCCTTACAAATGTACCCACTGTCAACTTCTCCAGTTGGAAAGTTTGAAGAAAAATCACAAGCTGAATCCAACAACAATAAAAGAGAATCTCTTACAGTTCATTAGAACTGAATATTTTGTAAATAATATTTAGGCTATCTCTTCAGAATTGTAGGTGATCATGAATTAGAAGTAAGGAAATGAATAGTGAAAATCTGTGCGGACTTAAATAGTGACACCTCCCCTGAATATAGTTTAAGCATGTTTACCCTGAAATGAAATTTCAATGCAACATGAAATTTCAGATGATCATTTAATGTTTCCCTTATTAAAAATGATTACTCAGGCATGACTTCAATAAATTATCTAGGAAAAAAACCAGAGTTAAGTACCATAACTGTTTGCATGTTCTTCCATGTTAATATCATTGGGAAGAGTAACAAGCTAAAATATCAATATATTTAAAATCCAACCCACTGCTCAATTTTCCCTCTTTATAATAGTTGTAGAAGAAATTCTCTACTACATTTCATGCTAGATGTCTTAAAAAATCACCTGCTCTCACTGGGGTATACTCAGACTGCCTCATAAGGTGGACATTCCTAGGGAGATAGTCAATCGGTATCAAATTCTACTTAAATGTACATCTTTTTTTTTTTTTTTTTTTTTTGCAGTACGTGGGCCTCTCACTGCTGTGGCCTCTCCCGTTGCAGAGCACAGGCTCTGGACACGCAGGCTCAGCGGCCATGGCTCACGGGCCCAGCCTCTCCACAGCATGTGGGATCTTCCCGGACCGGGGCACGAACCCATGTCCCTTGCATCGGCAGGCGGACTCTCAACCACTGCGCCACCAGGGAAGCCCATCATCATTATTTTTTCAAAGTTCATTCGACAAACTGGTTTAGGTTTAGGAAACTAATGAATAGAAAAGAAATACGTTCTTTTTTTAGGAAATGAAATAATTTTTCTCTTGATTGAGAACAACCTCTCCATTTTGCTACTTAATGCAACTAATATTTAGCAATTATTAAGTTTGATAAATTTCATATAATTAGTAAGCAGCCAACAAACCACAACAGAGGAAAATATTCACTTGCCAATAATTTGGTCAACCTTTTCTGGTAGAATGTTTTGTCTCAGCTTAGGGGCTATTTAATTGTAGTCATAGAGGAGCCAGGCTCAGAATTCTGCTACACAGCAGGGAGAGAACTACCCTCAATTACAAAGAAGTTCATCCCAGTCTTTCTATGATCTGTGTTTCTATTAACCCTAAATTAGCTCATAAACAATTGGTGAATAAGGGAGTGATATCAGTATATGCTGACTGTTATGTTGATTCATATGGGATTTTTTTATAGACAAGTGGAAACAGAAGAGGGAATAGAATTATGACCTTTATCAGGAAATATCCTTCACCCCAGCTGCTGCACAGGCCAGGAGGTCTTCCATCTGTATTTTAACAGCTTCCTCCCAGGAAGCTCACCCCAGCCTTGAAGGATTCTCCTGTGCTCAAAGTGCTATTAACACCCGACTTTTCCCAGTGCCCACAAGCCAGCATTTCTAATCAACTGTCTTTGCGAATTTTCACATCCCTTGAGCATCCTACTGTCTACAATGTCCAAATTATCTCCAAGGTCCCCAATTATTGTTTCCTTAGGGCTCTGGATGTAAAGTTACATGAGTTTTGAGTGGTCTGTCCCTAAAATTATTTTCCCATAGGCCCTATTGTTTCAAATGTGTGAATTTGCAGAACACAAACCCTTTTGTATATATCATGTTATAACAGAATAACTTTATTGCTAAAAGACACCCTATGGCTAATGGGGAGCTAATCATTTGAGTTTAGGTTCTATAAAGACATAAGAACATTTAATAGAATTAAAGTAGTACTTCTTTAAAAGAACTGTATATAAAAACAATCGCTCAGAAGACAGTTTGCCATCAAATAATTTGCTTTATTTAATGAGCTAAGGCTTGTCTTTAACTTCAAAGAATATACTAGAAACATATAGTACCCTGAACACACTCCTTTCTAAATTTTAGTCTGATGCTAGGACTATTATTTGATCTAGAGCATATGTTCCCAAGCAGGCCTGGGTCCCCACTAGGCTCCTGCTACCTTGAACAACATACATTTGGGGAGAGGGGCTAAAATGGTAGTCATTAGCCATTTCTCCCAATACTTAGTTCCTCCTCTAGATCAAGAGTCTTAATCTCACAGAAAATGATGCTACTCTGATATAAGACAGCTGTTCTCAATGGGAAGGAATCATAGTAAAATGAGAAGGTGAAATCTTAAAAATAGGCACCAGGAAGTCTAGCCCACATCAAAGGTAGAATCTTTGGAATAAAAGAAAATAAGGAGAGGGAATATGGTATTAAGACTTCCCATGTTGCGAAATACTGACCTAGACAAGTTAATAAGAAAACTCAATAATATGGGACTTTTTTTGAAAGCAAAAGTTATTGCTATCACTTAAGGTTTTTAACCAAGGCCATCTTCTATTTCCACATGATCCCCTCCCACTTGATGACTAATTGCATTTTTCTAAAGAAAGGCATAAATCAGAGTGAAAGTAGGTGTACTGAGAATATTTATAAATACATATTTATATATATGTATGCTCAACCTTATCTGAGAAAAGAGAGTTCTTTCTCAATCTTGATCTTTAAAATAGAACTTAGAAATAATAGTGAAGATGGGTGCTAAACTCTTTTATCATAGAGATTTAGGTTCTGTCTATAATTAAAAATAAGTTCCTACAAATCAACAGTAAACTGTCCTGAGGAAGCTTAAGATGATTTATGGGCCAAAGTATTAAACTTGTCAAAGGCCACAGTCTAACAACACAAAACTTAATAGTGACTTGATTTTAATTAAGAATCGCTGTAGATATATGGATTGCTGGATCTGAACATTATTATGGGACCTCACTTATAGTAATATGAATTTGAATCTTAATATCGAATCCAAGCTTTTGCCTTTTATTTTATTCATCAAAACTATATCTGCTTCATTGGATCAAGCTTTAAGCACACTTCCTACAGAAGTTGTATATTGATGAGCTCCTTCCATCTTGGAATTCTATGAGAAACCCCTCCAATGCTCAAATGTATATGAGAACAGAAAGATGGACAGATTGGGTGGTTATTGGGTAGGGTAGAGGAGAGTGGGGAGATGCAGTGACGTTGGGTAGAGGGCATTCCTCTTTCTTTTCTGAAAACTAATAGACCCCAAAGACAGGAGATATATTGAGCATACTTTCTTTGCATCACCCTTATAATTTTGTTCTTTGGATATGAAGTATTTGGAAAATATTAGGTAAAGAACAACAGTGACCTGGTAATGAAACTGCTAACTTTTATTCTTCCTTTGTCCTAAAATATACTTGGGAACAAACTGAGAAACATTAAGGAACATTAATTGTGTCTTTGAAATTCAAATCATGCAATTCCACTCTTACAAGATTTTTTAAAAAGCTATATATGAAAAAAGGATCCTCGTCCCTGACTTAATACATCGCCTTTTATTAGGATCAGCACATCTCTTTCTCTCATTGGATTAGTATACCCCGTGAATCCTTAGTTGTTTTATGCATAAAAGGTGCTGAACAGTGGTTTCTGAGTTATGAATTAAAGGGATACTTAAATACAGCTCACTGCTCAATAGCATGGGGGAAATGACGACCAGGAAGAGGACAGGAGAACTAAATTACTAACAAAATAAAGGAGAACGAATGAGATTTCATACTTTTTGGAGGGGGGAAGGGTGAAAGCCAATAATTTAAGTTAATGATGCAAATGAACAGAGAATGACCCATTTCTGTAACAGCCTTTCTACCTCTCGTATGGGCAGAATCAAGTCTGTGATGAGCCATTGCCTACACCTTTCATAGCCCCAAGAGCCCAAGTCATCCCTCTCACAGTTCCCACCCTTCCCCAGGCTGCTGATAATGCACTTAGTGGCCAAAAGAACAGACTGGACTTCACTTCTCTAAACACATCTGTGCCCTGGACATGGACCTGCACAACATTAGCAGTAACTGACATGGCCACCCAGAAATTGATAAGCTGATTATATTATTTATATGGGGATGCACAGGACCTAGAATAGCCAAAACAATTTTGAAAAAGAAGAAAAATTGGAAGAATCATTATTTTATCTCAAAATTACAGTAATCAAGACAATTTTGGAACTGGAATAAGAATAAACATACAGATCAATGGAAGAGAATTGACAGTCAGAAATAGACTCTCACATATATGGTTAAATGATAAGTGACAAATGTGGAGGGTAATTTAATGAAGAAAAGATAGTCTTTTCAACAAATGTTGTGAAACAATTGGACTTGCATATGCCCTCACTATGCATGTCAAAAATGAATGTCAACATTTATTTTATACCACAGGCAAAAAATAACTAAAAATGGACCATAGACCTAAATACAAAATCTGAAACTACAAATTTTTAGTAAAAAAAATAAAAGAAAAACCTTTGTAATCTTAAGTTGGACAAAGGTTTCTTAGAACATGTAATGGTTCATTTTATGTGTCAAGCTAGCTAGAATATAGTGAATATAGTTAGTTGTTTGGCCAAACACTAGATTAGATATTGCTATAAAGGTATTTTTTAGATGTGTTTAACATTTATAATCAGTTGACTTTAAGATTATTCTGCATAAGGTGGGTGAGCCTCAAACAATCAGTTGAAGGCCTTAAGAGCAAAGGCTAAGGTTTCCCGATGAAAAAGGAGTTTTGCCTCCAAACTGCCACATAGAACTTCTTCCTGAGTTTCCAGCCTTCAGTTGCAAGACTGCAATATTAACTCTTTTTTTAATTGTGGTAAAAAAATAATAAGAACATGAGATCTACACTCTTAACACACTTTTAAATGAACAGTAATTATTGTTAACTATAAACACATCGTTGTACCTCAGATCTCTAGAAGTTTTTCATCTTGCCTGACTGAAACTTTATACCCATTGAACTGCATTTCCCTCACTTCCCTTCCCCCAACCCCTGACAATCACCATTCTACTTTCTACTTCTACAAGTTTGACTACCTTCGCTAGCTCATATAAGTGAAATCATGCAGTATTTGTCCTTCTACGACTGGCTTATATCATTCAGCATAATGTCCTTAAAGTTCATCCATGTTGCAGCATATGATGGGATTTCCTATTTTTTTTAAGGCTGAATAATATTTCATTGTATGGATATACCACATTTCCTTTATCCATTCACCCAGCATTGAATATTTAGGTTGTTTCTACCTCTTGACTATTGTGAATAATTCTGTGATGAACATGGGAGTGTTCTCTTGAAATTGCAGCCTGCTGCCTTGACCTATGGATTTTAGACTTACCAGCCCTCATATCCACAATCACTTGAGCCAATTACTTAAATCTCTCTCTGTCTCTCTGTCAACTAGAGCTCTTATACCTTGTTCTGGGGAATATAAATGGCATGGCCACCTTGTTATTATATTGAACATACACCTACCATATGACCCAGCAATCCCACTCTTATCAAGAGAACTGAAAACATATGTCTACACAATGACCTGTAAATGAATGTTTTAGCATTTTTATTTATAATCACTCAAAACTGGAAACATCTCAAACATCCTTCAACTCGAAAATGGATAATAAATAAATTATGGTATATCTACACAATAAAATGCTATTCAGCAATAAAAAGCAAGGAACTACTGATACATGCAAGAACTTGGATGAATTTCAAAAACATTATACTGAATGAAATTTTAAAAAGACACAAAAGCCTACCTACTAAATGATTCCAAATACATGACATTCTGAAAAAGGAGAAAATCATTGACACAGAAGTCAAATCAGGGAAGGGATTTTGGTGTGATGGAACTATTCTATACTTTGAAAGTGGTGGTCACTGTTCTTATAATTTTAGGTAGTTACAAACATCAGTTAAATACTGGGCTTCGGATTAACAATACATTTAGGAAGTAAATTGAAATTGTGACTATTGTAATGGTTTTACTGGCTACTATGTCACTGATGCATTTTAAAAGTTTTAACTCTTTCTTAAGAAGTTGAATTAAAATCTTAAACCAATTGCAAAGGAACTGTCCAGAAAGTGCAATTGGAAGAGATTAATAAAGAAAGTTATTACTTGGAGGCTAATTTGTTTTTAATTATAGCTAGAGAAATTCAACCCATTGGTCCTTCATGTGTGGCAGCCTTTTGATGAAAATTAAAATGGCTGGACTTGATAACTTGTCCAAACTTTAGATGAGGAAAGTGTATTAAAGCTCAATGAAATAATTTTAGTTAAAAGCAGAAATATGAAAAGAATAACTGTTTTACAAAAGCCAGAGTATAAAAAGGATTAGTTTTTTGAATATGAAATATTAAAGTTTAAAACCTAAATATTTTTTCTCTAAGATGGAAAAATTTTGGCTTTGCTAGAATGAATTGTTTTAAAGAGACCAAATATTCAGAAGGAAGAGAAAAATGTCTCAAGCGAGATCACAAAATATCACTGAATTTCTCTTTTGTGCAAGACACTGCTGCCTTTTGTACAAAAACCTATAAAGTTCTAAATATTTTACCCTACATTTTTTCTATTAATCCATATAACAACTCTATAAACTATAACAGGATACTTTTATCTATGTTAACAAATAAGAAAACTGGGCCTCTCTTTCTTTTCCAATTTACCAGTCACTACCAATGGAGTTGTATGTCAACACTAAGGTCTTTGCACCCATACCATACCACAGCGCCTTTTCTGAGTATAGGGAGACCTCAAAGATATTGCAGGGTTTGGTTCCAGACCAAAAAAGCAATATCTCAATAAAGCAAATATCTCAATGAAATGAGTCACAAGAATTTTTTGGTTTCCCAGTGCATATAAAAGTTATGTTTACACTAGTCTATAGTCTCTTAAATATGCAATAGCATTATGTCAAAAAAATGTATATACCTTAATTTAAAGATACTTTATTATTAAAAAATACTAACTATCATCTGAGCCTTCGGTGAGCTGTAGTGGTAACATCAAACCACTAGTCACAGATCATCATAACACATATAATGATAATGAAAAAGTTTGAAATGTTGCGAGAATCACCAAAATGTGACACAGAGACACGAAGTGAGCAAATGCTTTTGGAAAAATGGCACGGATAGACTTGCTTGATGCAGGGTTGCATCAAACTTTCAATTGGTAGAAAAAAACACAATGTCTTCAAAGCACAATAAAGTGAAGAGCAATAAAGTGAGGTATGCCTGTATTATCCTCTTCTGGAATACAAAATGTTCTATTAAGTAGCTATTTGCTGCCGATTTACAGAAAACTGTTTTGTTGTTCACTCACTATTGTACTATGTTGTTGTTTCCTTTCTTTTTGTTTTTGGCTTTTGCCTGAGTTGAGTTTGCCAACGGAGAGGAGAAAAAAACTAAGTCTCAAAGAGGGCAAGTGACATGATAAAATATGGAGCTAGTATTTTTCATCACAAAAGCTTTTAGTTAATCTCAGTAAATGACTTACATGAGCAAAATAAATCTTTGATCAAAAATGCTATCATGATCCTGAATTATTATTTAGAAGCTAAATAATATGACATCTGAGATGTGCTTTAAAATATTTCAGGACAAAGGAGGTGATGGAGATAGATGGAATAAAATTGGAGAAATGTTTGTAACTACAACTGTTGAACTTAGGTTATATATACATGGACATTCATATGCTCCTCTCTTTGCTTTTGTGTATGTTTAAAGTTTTTCATAATACAAAAGTTATTTTCAAATGCCACCATGAATCAAATTCTATAATCAAAGGCAATATTATTTGGGATTTTTTTAAATGTTTGTTCATTTATTTATTTATTTGGCTGCGTCGGGTCTTAGTTGCAGCACTCAGAATCTTCGTTGCCGCATGCGGGATTTTTCATTGAGGCATGTGGGCTTTTCGTTGCAGTGCGCGGGCTTCCCTCTAGTTGTGGTAGGAGGGCTTCAGAGTGCACAGGCTCAGTAGCTGCGGCATGCGGACTTGGTTGCCCCACGGCATGTGGGATCTTAGCTCCCCAACCAGGGATCGAACTCGTGTCCCCTGCATTGGAAGGCGGATTCTTAACCACTGGACTACTAGGGAAGTCCCAAAGGCAACATTATTTGTTATTGCTTCATAAATATTTGAAAAAAATTGAAATATTTGAAAAAATAAAGCGAGGTTCTTGTACTAATAATGCACATTCATTTCTATCAGGAATTTTTCTCTTCCTTACTGTTTACAATCATCTTACTTTCAAAAACAATGTTTTCACGTCAAAATGAAATATAACAAGTGAGAGAAATAAAGAGGAAAGAAAATAAAGTAAAATCTAAGAACACCAAGAACACCAAACCATCAGAGGGCTTGCTGCTGAACATCATTTAATTTTCATGCTGCTGAGCAAAATCGTAAGAGGAATGACACTGAAAGGCCAGGGCACTAGGAGAACTGTCACTATTATATCAAAGTAAAATAGCCTTTAGTTTGTAGGCTTTTTCTCAATTTTACAATGTCACAGACCATCCAGCATATCGATGCATTTTAAATCTGGTATTTTCACTCTATCCAAGTTTTAAAAAAGTAGATTTGGCGATGTCCAGTGCTTTCTGAATGTAAAAGAAGTAAGAGACTAAGAATCGGGGGGCAGGAAACAAACCAAATATTACTAATTGCATATGAGACACTATCCAGACTCAACACGATAGTCTACTGGAAATGCCTTCTACAGATGCTAAAACTGTTCTCTTGTAACCATTTTTCTTCAGTCTTTGTAGAAAATCATGGTTTTGCAAGTGCAGCCTCATACAAGTGCAATGACAACTAGTGCTGACACAGTAAAAGAAATATAAACTCTTCAGAATTGGCCAAAGAAATTGAAGATAACCAGCCCATTTAAGCCCCTTGATCATCATACTTCCCTCTCAATGTGCATGTGAAAAGAATGTAAAATAACTCAAATAGAAAGCTTCCTCTAAATCTGTTGTGGTCAATCTAAAATAATTATAAAATGCCTGATGTGTCTATTACACATGTTAAAATCTTGAACATTAATAAATCTGAATTAGAGAACAAAATTAAATAATCAGAAAAATGTTGACCAAGGGGTCCTTGAATTGACAGCTGTGTACACATCCTCCTTATCAATGTCAAGGAAGTTTATGAATCTCTGATGAAAGGACAATGCCCCTGGCATAGCAGGGCTGAACAGAGAGAGAGCAGGGAGCCCATATCACCATTCATTATATGAATAATAATTTCAAGACATTTTCATATCTGCATGTTTCCATTTCAAGTTTAAAATTCTGTCTTTAGTTAATCTTTGAGAAATTGGCATAATTTATTTCACCACAACACTTAAACTCATAAAGTGAGGCTTCCTTGCAAAAGCAAGTAAAGATATTAAACTAGGATGTCAGTTTCTTCTCTGCTTTAGGATTTTAGGGGAGTAAGGTTATATAGAGATGAATCAGGAATGAACATGATAACTGCAACACAAAACCATAAAATTTTTGAACATTAAGTTAATAAACCCAATGTTAGATAGATTAGATACATGAGAAATGGTGTATTGAATATAACATGCTCTGTGTCCTATGCATGTTGACCTGAAAAAGGGAAATATGTTTTTAAAGGGGTCAGTTTACCATGAACGACCTTCCAGTTCTGTGCTGGCACCTGCTGGCTCACCAAGGGCAATTGTTAAATTTTCAGGAATTTTGTGAGTCAATTTTTAAACACCGCTATTATTAAAAATTAAGTTATATTAACCTACAATTAAATAAATCCTATTAATAAGAAATATAATAGTCATCATTCATAAATTATTTTGCTATTGTCTACATTCTTGAGGTTCTTTATGTCTATTTATTATATGGTGGGAACATCAAAATTGAGTGCTACTGCATATCTCTTCCCAATTCCATGTTCATACCAAATTAGTAGGTTAAAATAGAACATGATGAGATTATTTACACCATGGAAATCAACAAATACTATGAATCAGTGTTGTTTTTCCTAGAAAGCTGGTTATTAAACATTTATCAACATATCACTGCATATTGAATTTAGAAGAATAAGATAAACATGATTACACATAAAGAGATTTCTATAAATAAAAGTTAAGGAAAATTGTCTATCCTCTATCACATTACTGTTATAAATTCTTATTTGTTTGACACCTCAATGAAGAGAGAATTGTTTTATTTAACCATGTGTCTGTATAGTTCATTTGTTTTCTCTAAGTTGGAATGGTCCTAAATAATATATTATGGACAAAAAAGAATCCATTATATTTTTAATTGTTTATAAAAATACTCACATAATAGTAAATAGTAAATCGTTTCTAAGTATATTTATATCAACAAATTCTTGTCCATGTCTAACATTTAAATTAAAGATGGAATAAAGCTGATTAGCAGATTAAACACAATGTCTTCACAAAAATAAATGGGAATTTGGAAATGCCCATTTCCCAGTTGTTAAAAAAAAAATAAGAGGTTGAATTTGGAAATTCATTGTACAGAAACGAAATCCTACGTGATCCATATTTTATACATAAACTCACATACATGAAGGAACTTGAAAATAGTACAACACTGAATAGAAAGAGATATTTGGTATAGAGGAAACTCTACTGGAATTCATACTGAGATAACTTCATGGAATAATAGGAACTTGAGCTGGATTTTTGTAGCAAGAGTAGAAAAACAGAAGGAAAAGAGTAACCATACCACCTGGTAGCACCAATAAACATTAACACTACTATTGCCAAGTGAAGAGCTAGTTTGTAGCTACTCACAATACTCACAAGAGCTATTAGTAAAATAATTCCCTCTTATCCATGGGGATACATTCCAAGACCTCCAGTGGATTCCTGAAACTATGGATAGTACCAAACCCTATATATGTTATGTTTTTTCCTATACGTACATACCTACGATAAAGTTTATTTTTTAAATTAGACACAGTAAGAGATTAACAATAACTAATAATAAAATAGAACAATTATAACAACATACTGTAATAAAAGTTATGTGAATATCATCTCTCTCTGTTTCTCAAAAATATCTTATTGTACAAATTTAGTGCCTTCTCCATGTTAACTAAGCACTTATCAAGCACTGTGACCATAACTTTTGCAGTCTGAGGTGTGACAGCAAAATTAGCATGAATTTCTTTTTCCTTCTCCACAATTCCATTGATAAAATTTCATTCTTACCATACATCTTAGCAACCTCAGGATACAATTCTTTTTTCTTTCCTTATTAGGTTGAGAACTTTCTTCTCTTCACTTAAAGGAAGCATATAACGGCTTCTCTTTGGCATATCCAAATTGCCAGCATCACTATTCTTGTGCTTTGGGCCATTATTAAGTAAAAGAAGTATGATTTGAATACAAGCACAGTGATATCAATCTGATAACCAAGATGGCTACTAAATGACTAATGGACAGGATATGCTGGACAAAGGGATGATGTACATCCCAGGTGGAATGGAGCAGCACGGCGTGAGATTTCATCGTACTACTCAGAATAGCGTGCAATTTAAAACTTATGAATTGCTTAATTCTGGAATTTTCCATTTAATATTTTTGAACTGTGGTTGACCACGGGTAACTGAAAAAATGGATAAGGGGGACTATGGTATTGTTAGAATAGAAATGCTTTCTAACCTAAGAAGAGGCTCTTTTTGGCTGAGGCCTGGAGGAGAAGCCCTGTTTGAGTGGTGTCGATAACTATCTGGTCATGTGAAAAATTTAAGAAACTGACCTTTTTTTTAGATTCCATATATATGTGTTAGCATACGATATTTGTTTTTCTCTTTCTGACTTCAAGAAGAACCTAGGGGCAGGACAGGAATAAAGATACAGACCTACTAGAGAATGGACTTCAGGACACGGGGAGGGGGAAGGGTAAGCTGTGACAAAGTGAGAGAGTAGCATGGACATATATACACTACAAAACGTAAAATAGATAGCTAGTGGGAAGCAGCCGCATAGCACAGGGGGATCAGCTCGGTGCTTTGTGACCACCTAGAGGGGGGGTATAGGGAGGGTGGGAGGGAGGGAGACCCAAGAGGAAGAGATATGGGGATATATGTACATGTATAACTGATTCACTTTGTTATAAAGCAGAAACTAACACATCATTGTAAAGCAATTATACTCCAATAAACATGTTAAAAAACATGTAAGAAACTGCACTAGTAAAATGTAACATGGTAGTGGAATTTAGTAAAAAGAGGCTGGATAATAAAGAGATACATATTGTGGGAGATCTTAAATATAACTTTAAGAGAATATGGAAGACTTAGGAAATGCCTCTGATACCATATCCTCTCTGCCCACCGCACAGGTCATATTTATGTTCAGTGGATAGCTGTTATACATTTTTATGGCTTCCTGTCCCAAGGAGCTACCTGTCTCAGCATGAGTTCTTTCCCTGGTTACAGGTATACATCTGTCCTGATCAAGGAACAGGTCATAAGTGCCAGGTAGTTATACCCTCAACCAATAAGAGAAGGGAATTAGTGATAAATGCCCCCGGTTCCTTGTCCCTCATTGGGGGAGTTTAGGGAATTGTTCTAAACCGTTTCTCAGAAGCTACCCGGCTGGGCTGAATTCCAGTTACCCTACTCATGAATACACCATTTATCATATCCTCTACCTTCCCTGCTTCACCTCCCCACTCCTTCAACATGTTTCTCAGAATTATTTCAACCCCCCAAACCCTGCCTCCCCTAAAAAATCCTCCTTGCACACAGTTCTTTGTCTTAGAGTCTCCTTTTGGGGAAATCCAAACTATTATGGAGTCCGTAATATTCAAGATATTCAAGACTGAAAGTGATATGAGAACAATAAGTAATTTATTTATGGCCAATAAATTTCAAATAAGGGTTTTCATGCTATGTCAATACAATTCTTGGGCTGACGTAGAAGAGAGAAAACTACTTCACATAGGTGAGGCTAGGATCATGAAAACAACTCAATGAGTATTTGTATGGTATGTGCTACATGCACTACAGAAAGCACTCGGGGATATCGGGATGAACAAAACTGCCTGTGCCCACAAAGAACATGGTCTGCTTACACGAAAATTCCCAATGGAGACAGTAAACAGAGAAAAATAGGAAATTAGATTCCTCAAAGGTGATCAAAGAATTGTACTTATTACTAGACTCATAGATGTCAAGCTGAATTCTTGCAAAATCCTGACCAGGCCACGGATTGATGTCATTTATTTGGAAGCTGATACTAGCAAATTTGGGGACATTCTTCAGAACTGACAGTAGAAAGGGATTTTCCTCTGGGGGTGAACAGCAAATTGGTCTAACTATACTTGACATTATAATCACACCAGGCAATGATCAAATGTATTGTTGCTGGACAGCAGCAATGTCATTGATCTGCTGCCTGGCCAAAGTGCTGTCCAGTTCTTCAGTTCAAAGCTCAGGGTTCTTGAGGGCTTTTTATAAATAAGGTCAAAGCTCTTGAAAGCCCTTGGAAATCAACTCAACTATCTACTGATGGAAACTATAGACCTCCGCTTCCCTTCCTATCCCGTGATTACACCAGCCTCTTGCCAACCCAAGCTTAGCACACCCCTTTAGGGATTCATAAGCATCCCAAACCTACTTCAGTCTAAAGCTACAAATCTTAGATGCTTATCAAAATACAAGGGACTCTAGAATTACTTCCCAATATAGCTGTTTGGATAAGAACAAGTGGAGGGGACTAAAATACAAGGGAACACAGGAGAGCAGCCATAGTCAGAATACCAACAAATGTGTCATTACCCATATCTTGTGTTCTCTCTGTAAAATTAACCAATATCCAACTTCCCTGAAGCTGAAGCCACATAATGAACTCTCTGGAGCAAGTTAATTTTTATATTTTAATTATTTTCTATTCTGCTATAAAATCACCATGCAAGTACATTATAGCAAATCTATATGAAAGGAATAGTGGGAATGCTAAATAGGCCACTTACAATAAAAGTGAAACATCTTAATTTCCGTAAAAAAGTCATTCTCTTTTAAATTAAATATTAAGAAAGGTAGAAATAACCAGACAGTTTCTGCCTTTGTAGGAGTGGTTTGGGTACCTCAGTGAGAGCCCCAAAGCAATGATGTACACTAGACAACCCCATCCCACAAAGCCTGGCCTCCTACACGTGGAAGAATTTGACCCATCACGTGGAGTTTCATTTCTGAAAATGACACCAGGGATATTATGTTGGAATAGAATAAAAACTAATAAAATTGTATGCCAGATCTTTAATCAAATCAATAATACAATTCACTGAGGTTCTTTGGAGATCATTTCCTAAAATAAATATCAGAAATTACAGTAAATTTCAAGTAGAAATATACACAGAAAAATGCACATGTGGTCTTTTTAAAACGCTAATTATATCTTGCTGGTCTAGTTCTATGTATAAGCAACTGCCGATGCCTTTGATTTGGATGGTAACTAAAAGGGCCTTCCAACTATAATATCCACTGTGCTGTCTGCTTGCTGTAATAGTCTCAACCTCACTGCTTCATTCCTTTAGGTCTCCTGGATTATTTTTGCCATTATTTTAAATTAAAATACTTATTAAAAGGAGAGCATCTTCTCATTATTGGACACCTTAAAGAGCAGCTGATATCTATGGGAATATTACATGAATAAATATTATACAGCAGTGACAGCATCTACAATGAAGCATGAAAAGAACGCTCTTTTTCCAAGTGCCTATTAGGTAAATTATTGCTACTCTCAGAAAGGAGTTCTGATTTAACAGCTCAAATACTTCCTTCATCATTTTAAATCAATTGATACTATTTTCAAAGAAAATTAGATTATCAGCATAGAAGTAGACCTTGAAAGCCACATAGTCTAACGACCTCATTTTACACTTGAAGACAGTGAATCTCAGAGAGGTTGACCTGCCAAAAGCCGAGCAGGTATTTATTGGCAACTCTATAACCAGAACTCTGGTCCATGTCAGAAGCTAAGGCCAGTCAGATGTTTCCAGCAAACTGCTCAGAAATAGGGAGGGAAGATGGAATATATGGAACAATTACAGAGCACCACCATTTTTATCACAAGTTCTGAGAATAATTTCCTCCAAGTGTTTTCTGATACAACTGAAATTAGAATGTGAGTAGCTGCCATGCCTTCTTATAGTATACCAGGTAGGATGTGTCATTTTTTATAAATTAAAACATGGCTAGAAAGATAAGCCTGAAATGTTAATAACAGTTATTTCTGGGTTCTGGTTTTACTTTCTTCTTGGCATTGTTCTATGTTTCAAATCCTTTGAAAATAGTCAACAAATGATATGATAAAAACTTACTATGCTCCCCAGATAAGTCCTATTAAATAATTAATTTATACATGTGGTATTTGATAATGGCGAAAAAAGTCATCTTCCCAGATCTCCTATATTTGACATATTAGTATAATGTCTTCAGACAGTAGTGATTTTTTAAAATTTATTTTTAATTGAAGTATAGTTGATTTACAATGTTGTGTTAGTTTCAGGTATACAGCAAAGTGATTCAGTTACACATACATATATATCTATTTTTTTCAGATACTTTTCTCTAATAGATTATTACAAAATATTGAGTATAGTTCCCTGTGCTATATAGTAGGTCTTTGTTGTTTATCTATTTTATATATATTAGTGTGTATATGTTAACCCCAAACTCCTAAGTTATCCCTTCCCCCCCTTTCCCCTTTGGTAACCATAAATTTGATTTCTATGTCTGTGGGTCTATTTCTGTTTTGTGTATAAGTTCATTTGTATCATTTTTTTTGGTTTCCACATATAAGTGATATCATATGATATCGGTCTTTCACAGTAGTGATCTTAATTTAGTTTATAGAAAATGATTTTATACTTAATTTAGATTATAGAAAATGATTTTATACACAGCGTTTGACTTGAAAATAATAGGCTAAAAGCTAGTAGTTTGGGAGGAAATTTACCCACCTGAGCAAGAGGTGGTTATGCCCTTTCTTCTGGATTCACACAGATCTTTGTGAGTCACTTGACCAATCTGAGCACCCACTGCCCCCATGTGAACAATCCCTGCTGCACAGTTTGTTGTGTGGCTACAAGGGATCGTGCCCTAGCACAGTACCTTGCACAATGCTACACACTCAAGGACAGCTAGCTCTTTCTATTATCAGGCTATCATTATTTAAACAGTTTCCAAATGTGAAACTGGAAACTAATAAATGTTAAAGGAAGAATTTCTATTAACAGAAATAGTACTTGGAGTTATAAAGAAAAAGTAAAGATGACGTCTATAGCTATACTTATGGTTTCATATGTCTGTGTACTGATGCACCAAGAATAGAAAATAAACCAGAAATAGGCAAGTGACAGTAGGTAATTACTAATCTCCTAATTATTACCAAAACATAATGGACTGGGGTACATACTTTTTTTAAAGTAGGAATAATATAATAGTGGAGAATAATTATTGTAATAAGAGAATTCTGGAAACAAATTCCATCACCACCAGTTTTTAGCAATTTATTTTCTGGAAAATCAATTTATCTCTCTGATACTTAGTAAAAATGAAAATAATAAGGATGAGGTTTAAAGGCCAAAAAAGGTGGAAATTGGTATAAAGAAAGCAGTTAGTAATATAACTTTTAATTTTTTTCCTTCCTTTGGGAGAAATAGATCTACTAGAAAGGGAGAAGAAGCAAAACTGTAAATTTAACTGGTTTGGAAGTCTCAAATCAGGTAATTTGGGGTGAAATAAGGATGAAGACAAAAGGAGAAGGTAACAGAATGGATAATATTGTGGGAATATTCTGCAGACTTAGAAACCAAATAGAACACATACTGAATATATTTCCATAGAACATAAAACTGACCTGAATGCAAGATACAGCTGTGATGGGAAACTTCAAGTCCCAAGCCACCAGCTGGGACCTTAATACTGCTTAATGCCAAGCATCTGATAAATAGTTAATGAATTCAATACTTGACCTGATGAAAATAGCTTTCCACAATGTTAGAATAGTTGAAATATGAATGTGAATTTGTCAAGGGAGCTACTTAAATCAGCCTCATCCAAACATGGCACCTTTACCATCTAAACTGAAAATATGTGAATATGAGTATTATTCCTCTTAATTTTCTCTTAATTTCTCTCTTAGTGGACTTCTCAGAAGAAAGTACATGTCAAATATGCCTATGTATGTATAAAGAAGCAAAAATAAATTTAACCGTGATTTTACAAATAATTGTCAAAGTACCAATGGGAAGAAAACATAATGGAATTATCCCTAAAAGAGTCTGTCAGAAAACAAAAATGTTACACAAATGATCATTCATTCATGCATGCAATAAGATACACTAACTGGACAGCCACAGGCAAAAGAATGAAACTGGACCACTATCTTATGCTACCCACAGCAATTAATTCAAATTGGATTAAAAACTTTAATGTAAGACCCAAAACCATACAACTCCTAGAGGAAAACATTGGTGGTAAACTTCTTGACATAGGTCTTAGGCATGATTTTTTTAATATGACACCAAAAGCAAAAGCAATCAAAGCAAAAATAAACAAGTCAAACTACATCAAACTACAAAGTTTCTGCACAGCAAAGGAAACCATTAACAAAATGAAAAATCAGGCTACTGGATTGGAGAAAATATTTGGAAAATGGGCAGAAGATCTGAATAGGCATTTTTTCAGATAAGACATACAGATGGCCAACAGGTACATGAAAAGATGCTCAACATCACTAATCATCAGGGAAATGCAAATCAAAACCACACTGATACATTACTTTGCACCTGTTAAATTGGCTATTATAAAAAAGACAAGAGATAAAAAGTGTTGGCAAGGATGTGGAGAAGAGAAAACTTGTACACTGCTTATGGGAATGTAAACTGGTGCAGCCCCTATGGAAATCAGTATGGAGGTTCTGCAAAAAATTAAAAATAGAAATACCATATGATCCAGCAATTCTACTTCTGGTTATTTATTCGAAGAAAACGAAAATACTAATTTGAAAAGATATGTGCACCCCTATGTTCTTTGCACCATTTACAATAGCCAAGATATGGACAACCTAAGTGCCCATGGATGGATGAATGGATAAAGAAAATGTGTCACTAATATATATATATATATATTATATATAGGAAACTGCATACTCTGTTACATTAAAATCTGTTGATCTATCCTGAATTTGAATGGATTTTTACCCATGCATGATTCTGTAACATATGCATTGCTCATTTGAAAATTCACTGTGGTATGTAGACCTTTCAAATGCTTGCACGTTTCATTATGTAATATTTTTTAAAAACCACACTTGTTAATATCACCACCAATCTAATCAGGAAAGTCAGTATAGGGAAGCTGTGAGGCTCACAGTGGTAGGAACACATTTTCCAAAATCCTCATTTTCTCTTGAAAGTTCAAATTTTCCCATTGGCAACAAATACAATCAGTTGTTTTCCTTGAAGTGACAGGCTCAACTGATTCATTAAAAGAAGGAAAAACATCCATCAAATACTTAATTCTGAAAAAGTATAGTTTGTTGGTCTTTCAAGTAAAAGTGATGTTTCATGGATAAAAGGAGCTAAATAGGTAGCTGGTTCAGCTCCTAACTCAATCACATGTGTGTTTCCTTTAAAACCACTTCCTTATTTCTTTATGCAGAACATCTTTATGTGTACTTCCCATTTTGTCACACAGAATATTAGAAAGACATACTGAAGTGTTGAGACTTAACAAAATTAAAAATTGCTATATCACAGACGTAGAAAACAAACTTATGGTTACCAAAGGGTAAAGTGGGGAATAAATTAGGAGTTTGGGATTAACAGATACACAATACTATGTATAAAATAGATAAACAACAAGGACCTACTGTAGAGCACAGGGAACTATTTTCAATATCTTGTAAAAACCTATAATGGATAATAATCTGAAAGAGAATATATATATATATATGTGTGTGTGTAAAAAACTGAATCACTTTGCTGTATAACTGAAACTAACACAACATTGTAAATCAACTATACCTCAATAAAAAAAAATAATAATAATAGAATTGCTACATCAAGGACATTCCTAAGTGGAACTAGCTTTTTTTTTTAATGGCCTCATGTGTGACATGGTGAGGAACAGAGTACCTCCTAGAACACTTAGTTGCCACTGTCTTGATTTGAGCCTCTGCACCAGCAGTTTCAAGCAACACTGACTTTGGCTCTTCCAGTGCAAATGCGGAAACAGTGAAAAGGGCAAATCATGCTTTAGCATTATTATGAAAATAGGTTTGACCTCGTGGACTTGCTGTAAAGGTCTTGGGGATTTCTAGGGGTCCAGAACACTTTGAGGACTGTCCTTTATAGCTCCAGTTCTCCACAAGGCTGCATATGAGCATATAAGCATCACCTGGGGAACTTTCAAACAGCACCAGTGTTCTGGCTGCACTTCAGCTTTGTTAAACTGGTCTCGGAGGTAGGGCCCTGGTATAGGTATAATTTAAATCAGGTAATTCTAATGTAATCCGGATGAGAACAACTAGTTTAGAGACCAGCAAAAGAGAGGGTGACCTTTGTGGTAACTACAGTACTTTGTGAAACTCTGCGAAGAATCTAATGACCTACTGCAGATTTTTAGCACTTTGAGTCTTTCTCTTTGATTCTTACTCCTAAAAACTTGGCATGTCTCCATGTATTCTCAAATGTAAAATTTCTTCTATGGTGTCTGGAAGATTTGGGACAAGGAATTTAACAAAATGTTTAACAAGATACAAACACAATTGTCACAATTCAACCATACAGAGGTGCGTACGTGTAAATAGTTATTAAGAGATCCTCAGGGCCCACTCAAGATAAGCAAAGATAATGTTTCTTTATTTTGTATTTACAAAAATAGATCACTTTTTCAATGTTATATACATTATCTAAATTGCCTCACTTCCCTAGCCATCTGTTTCACCTCTGTAAAACAAGAAGTTAATCTAGATGAAACTAAGGCTCATCAGTTAGCCTACGAGATCATCACTTAGCGGGACTTTAGGCTCAGTGAAGTAGGTCACTGCATGCACAGCAGGGGGCTGAGAGCCACACAGCCATGCCTGCCCCCTCCACTATTTCAAGCAATGTCTACTGAATAGCCACTCACTGTTGGAACTCTATTTGATTTAGGACTTAAAGTAGATTTTAGCTTTTAAAAAATTTTTTCTGAGTAATGTTTAAAGAAAAAGATTTATTTATCCTCAACAATGAGCAATCCAAAGCTTCCTCAATGGAAGCTAAATTAGTGTTAAGGAATAGAGTCCCACAGACATAGAGAACAGACTTGTGGTTTCCAAGGGGGAGAGGTTTCGGGGAGGGACAGAGTGCAAGGTTAGGGTTAGCAGATGTAAGCTATTATATATAGAATGGATAAACAACAAGGTCCTACTGTATAGCACAGGGAACCATATTCAATATCCTATGATAAGTCGTAATGGAAAAGAATATTTATAAAGGAATGTATGTATAATTGAATCACTTTGCTGTATAGCAGAAATTAATAAACATTGTAATTAATAAACATTAATTTAACATTAATAAACATTAATTAAATCAATTATACTTCAATTTTTTTAAAATTTTTAAAAAAATTTTTAAAAAAAGGAATGGAGTCCACGTGCAAAGTGACAGCTCATCCATGCTCAGGCATCCAGGGGCTCCTTTGTATCAGGCACTGTACTTGATGTGGAGTTACTGAATCAGATTTCTCTCTCTTTTTTCCTCTGTCTCTATTAATCTATTTTATGTAGGTTAATATCCCAAAAGACAATCCTTAGCCACTCTGAGCTTCATGCCTGGACTGTACAGATTATTTCCTTTCTAGCTTAGAGAATTTCCATTTAGGTTTGTCACAGGGCTCCCTTTGTGAGAAGTAAATAAAAATAACTGATCCAGAATTTACTAATCATTTAAAGGTCATTCAAATGTGATATATGGTGATCTATTGAGATGATATTTAGCATAACATCATGTGCACATTTTTAGTCAATTCAGCATCCTAGTAGATAGCACGTCATTTGAAATCAAATTATTTTTACTTACCCATATTAAAAAATACATTTTAGATGGAGGTGATTAATATCTTATAGTTACATACCCTAAAGCATATTTTCAATTAATATTTTCTTCTCTCTTGACTGAAGTGTCATTTTTTATTCATCAAAAAGTTTAAAAGTGTAACATCTATCAAAGCATCTCTAGTTTACATCTTCTCACCTATGTTGGAAATTTCTTGAATGGGTGGTATGGGTGGACTAGGTCATATGTTTGCCTCTCCAGCACACTGAGCCTGTTCTGTTACCCGGTGTGTTTGTATAATAACAATTAGCCCATAAACAATTTTAGTTGCATGTGAAAATTATCAGGACTTATATGAATTTTTTCTAGGAAAGGAAAAACAAACTATCAAGTAGTAGAATTAAGTTTTGAGCAGAAAAGGAGAGACCCTTTCAACTGTATTTTAAGGAAATTTAAACTGCCTGCCTGCACCCAGCTTTCCCTCTTCAGAGATGCACACCCCGTTGTGACTTTGGGCTGAAGAAAGTTAAACTTCCTCTGGTGCCCACCTTAACTGCAGCCCCTGGCTCACCTCTCTGCACCTGCACAGGCTCAGTGTCCCTAAGTCAGTATTTCCACTCTACTGATTTTATGTAGATTAACAACTCAAAAATCAATTCTTAGCCACTCTGAGCTTCCTGCCTGGACAGTAAAAATTATTTCCAAAAATACAGTTATTATTAATTTTTGGTAGTGCTCTGCTCACAAAGTTGCATAGGTTTTGAAAGGTCTGCCCCTGACCTTTTTAAAGATGTTTTATTATCTTTAGTGGAAGATTTACAAAATGCATGGGTTTTCAGGTTCACATGTATTGTGTCAGGGAAGAATCCTCTATACTTGTTGTCTTGAGGAAAATAAATAAATGGTGAATATAGTTAATCAGGATTTATTTTTCTTAAGTTATTTGTAGATAGACTTTCAAAAGTTTTTCCTTAAGTCATTTAGTTATCATGGGGCAGCATTCCTTTATTTAAAAGTCATTACAGTATTGCATATATTCTAATCTACTTATTTTTTGAAGCATTATCTATTATTGGTTAGAATAAAATTCTGGTTCGAAGCTATTCTTTGTGGTACTAATTTTTTCCCATTTAAAAATATTAAAAATATCACGCAAAACATTGAGCAAAATAAAATAGATATTCTATATTCAACACTGTAATAATCCTCTGACACATGTGTTATTTATTAAATTAAAATCTAAAGTTTCAAACCTGGTGAGATAGCCATTATTTTTCATCATTTTTATTACTAAGGAAAATATGTCTAAATGTAGCCTCTTATAAAAATACCTATTCCATTAGTGAAAAAACATTCACACAAAAAAGAAATTTTCATATTTTTAGTCTGGATGAAACTATACGACTAGACATTCATGATTGTCTTCAAGGTTATATCATTTTTCTTGGCAAAAGGAAGAGAAAAAAGCTACATACTGTAAATATTCATCTTCTTTCCCGTCTCCAGAAGAGGAAAAAAATATAGAAGAGTGAAAAGGTCAATGATGCTTCAGAAAAGAGAAAAACACAAAAACCTGCACTTAGTGAAAGCATGTCTGGTTCCCTGTGAGAGAAAATGGGTTTTAATGCAGCCACCAATATTGAAGTTACGAAAGGGCTACTTATAGAAGTTGAACATATTACATCTATTGTTAAATTACCCATGAAACAGAAGAAAGAAGATATTTGCATCCATTTGCTAAAGCCACCTAGCACACTGCTGCAGACAGGTCTTGGCCAAGAGAGTAAGCAAATCAGCCATGCTCTCCAAAAACAAAAAACAAAAACTGAAGATATATGTCACGTCTAAGGAATAAAATGTAGGGTGATTTGCAGGAGCTGAGGCAGTCTGTCTGTCCTGCCTACCTCGGAAGACTTTAGACACCTTTTCTGACAGGCAGATCACATGTTCCAGGCAGAATGCTCAGGCTGCTGGCTGTGTACAACAACTTTATGTATTTCAGCTAACATAAAGTGTCGATTTTGGAGCATTTTAACATATCTGTGATCTTGGTGTACGGCCTCCAACCACTATTGTTAGAGAATTGCTACATAACTGTCATTACTCTTCATGTGTCACATTTTTATTACTGGCCATATTTTTATTACTTTCAATTTAGTTTCATGCATTGAGTTTAACTGCCATTTACAATGACTTCTTGGTTGATGTGTCTAAAAGCTTTATTTTCACACCTTCTGTAATAATTAAGAAAATGCCAACATCAAACTTTTAGAAAGAGTGCCAGCAGCTGAGAAGAAAATCAGAAAGCCCCAAATTAAGCATTCTTTCAGGAAATGTAGCATCACAAACCCTTTTGAAGGTACAGAAGAAAAAAATGTGCAGAAAAATTATATGTGATAAGAAAGCATTTTGTCATGGTTTAATTGACAACATTTTTTCATTCTTAGCATGTACAATAATGGTGCATCTTAGCAATGACAGCATAAGATTCAATAAAATACAGTATTTTTGAGGTGAGGAATCACTACCTTTAGCAGCAATGGGTGTTTAACAATAGTTAATGATCCTTTATCAATGATCAGTTATCAATAAAAAAGAACAAGTTTTGATCAGCCACGATAGAGGAAAGACTGAATAATCTTATACTCTGTTTAGATAAAATATTACAAAATCATTGTCATACGAAGACGTGATTAAAGAGTGTATAGTCAAAAATTATGGAGAAACTATTATGGAGGTACATCAGTAAGTTAATGCAAATTTTTATAATTTTTACCTCAGTTTTTGATGTTTGTGATATTTGCCAGCTTTTTAAAATTATTAACTTCTAGTGATTTATTTTCTCATTCTAAGTAAATATTCACTTTTAAAATTAATGTATGTAATTGTTTATTCTTTTTCTGGAAGAGGGCTCAGAAAATTGTGCAAGCTTCAGGCCCCAACAAACTTGTATCCGTCTCTGCCAGAAGAGAAATCCCTGACTTCCATCTTCTTTCTGTCCTCAGGATCTCACCAGTGCTTTCCATTGACTGACTGAACCTAGCTGTGAGTTAGTCAGTCAGCGAGCCCAGGAAAGGCAGATTGCAAAGGTCAAACCCCTGAGATACGGCGCAGTGCTGGAGAAGGGTTTGCGGGGTGGATGGATACAAGAGCAAACGTCAATGGCCACCACCAGCCACTCATTGCAAACCATATTTAGAAAATTTGTCCCTGTCTCCCACTCTGTCTCTCCTGGAATTGAGTGTAGGAATTGAACAACAGAATTTGCCACTTTTCCTCTTAGATTTCTAAATCAGTGCACAAGTTCAATTTCTCGTTATGTTTAGAGTGAGCTGATCCATTTCCTTGGCAGAGCCTAAATGTGGTTTTTCAAAAAAAGAATAGGAAGAAAAAATAGGGTGAAGTCCCACATTCATCTTTGCATATCACTATCTTCGACATCAATGTGAATCCAATCTGTTGAAAAAAATCTCGGCATCCAATGCTTTCCTGAGTTATAACAACCCTTAATTAAAAACCAAAAAAATCACAGCTAGCTAAGTTCAAAAAGACTTAAATTACTTAAAATGATTCAGATAAACTCTAGATCCTCTTGTACGTACTTATAGTGTCTTACAGATAATAAAAAGAATCTGTTCTGGTCAAAAGTAAACAGAAAAGGCTGTTCTATTTAATTTTATTGCTTTAAAATATGTTCAGAGATGGTCAGGAAATATATGACCTAGTTTATTTTCTGTGTACATCATTAAAGTAATGCCAGAAAAATAAGTGAAAAAGATGTTTCAATACCAAAGAATCCACATGTCTGTGTTGAACTTACCACTTCAAACACTGGTGGTTATGAACAACCTAGTGGTAAGAGTTTATTATAAAATAACATTGATTTTATGAGGTGAGATTAAAGAGTCCTTTAAAATAGAGAGCATTCTTTCATAAATAAAAAAATAATTAATAACATAAGTAAAATTCCAGTTTCTTGTAAATTATATTTAAAATGATGACTATATTCCTATTTTTAAATGATGTCAATTCAAAGGGTTTTAAATGTTGGGTACAAAGAACGAACGATACCAATATTTTGAATAATGTTTTAATGTGTTTTCAAATGTGAACAACAACAATTTGATAGAGAAAAGATTTGTTCATTATGAACTTGGAAACACATATGTTAATATCTACAATGTGCTGGATATTGCTGCATTAAGGAGATCATGTTACCATTAGTTTTCTAATTTTACAATCAGCAAAATAAAAATCAGTGGGAGTAACGGATTCTCTCCAGTTCCCAGAACTACTAAGTAATGGTCTGGGAACACAAAAAATCAAATATTTTTCTTTTTTTTCCAATATACTGACTATTAGGTAGAAAACCAATTAAAATTATATATTTCTTGTATAAATATAAGTTGGTCCTCTTAGAGAATGTCATTAAAATCATACTTATTTTAATTCTCCAAAGAGTAGCAAACTTGGCTGCAATGTTAACATAGTCCTCAATCATCTCTCTCAGGCGCTATATTTATGCATAACTGAGTAGACACCTACCCTTCTTGTGGGATTTAAGTGTGAGTTTCTGAGGTCTCAGTCTTGTCATCTTTTGTCATAACCTGAAATGTTGTCTGAAGTTTTCTTTTTAATTTACTTTCTCCAAATCTAATCCTCCAACTGCTTGCTTCAGAATTACTCAAGGACCCAGGAAATTAGGCAAGGGGGAAAAAAAAGCATGTAGGTTGCAAAGGTAGAAGTAAAATTATCTATATTCGCAGATGAGATGATCTTGTGATAGAAAATTCTAAGTAGTCTACTAAAAAACCATTCGAACTAATAAATGAGCTCAGCAAGGTTGCAGAATACTAGATTAATACACAAAAATCAATTATTTCTGCACACTAGCAATGATCTTTCCAAAAGTAATATTAAGGGAAAATTTCTGTTTACAGTAGTATCAAAAAGAATAAAATATTTAGTATAAATTTAACCCAAAAAAGCACAGGAGTGGAACACAAACTACAAAACATTAGTGACAGAAATTAAAGAAGGTCTGAAAAAATGGAAAGACATTGTATGTACACCAATCACAAGACTAGATATTGTTAGGGTGATAATATTCCCCATATTGGTCTACAGATTCAAAGCAATGCCTATCAAGATCCCAGCTAGCTTCTTTGCAGAAACTGACAAATTAATCCTAAAATTTATACAGAATTGCAAAGGACCCAGAATAGCCAAAACAATCTTGAAAAAGAAGAATGAAATTAGAGGACACACATTTCCCTATTTCAAAATTTAACACAGACCTACAATAATCAGAGTGTGGTACTGGTATAAGAATAGACAGATATTAATGTAATAGAATGAGAGTCACAAAAGAGACTATATTTACAGTCAACTGACTTTCAACAATGGTCTCAAGACATTTCAATGAGGAAAGAATAATCTTTTCAACAAACAGTGCTGGGACAACCAGATATATCTACATGCAAAGGGATGAAATTGGATCCATACTACACACTACATCAGGGGTCCCCAACCCCTGGGCCACGGACCACCTGTCCGTGGCCTGTTAGGAACCAGGCCCCACAGCAGGAGGTGAGTGGCAGGTGAGCTAGCGAAGCTACATCTGTATTTACAGCCACTCCCCATCACTCGCATTACCGCCTGAGCTCCGCCTCCTGTCAGATCAGCGGCGGCATTAGATTCTCATAGGAGCACGAACCCTACAGTGAACTGCGCGTGCGAGGGATCTAGGCTGCGTGCTCCTTATGAGAATCTGATGCCTGACGATCTGAGAAGGAGCTGAGGCAGTGATGCTAGCGCTGGGGAGCAGCTGCAAATACAGAGTATCATTAGCAGAGAGGTTTGACTTCACAGAGACCGTAATAAATCAATTGCCTGCAGACTCATATCAAAACCCTATCAGCGACTGGCAAGTGAAAACAAGCTCAGGGCTCCCACTGATTCTGCATTATGGTGAGTTGTATAATTACTTCATTATATATTACAATGTAATAATAATAGAAATAAAGTGCACAATAAACGTACTGTGCTTGAATCATCCCGAAACCATCCCCCATCCCCCCAGTCCGGGGAAAAAATTGTCTTCCACGAAACCAATCCCTGGTGCCAAAAAGGTTGGGGACCACTGCCCTACATACAAAAATTAACTCAAACCCACCTGTTCTCTTGGCCTCTTGCAGCAGGGAGGGCACCCAGCCGATCCTCGGGCCCTGGTGGGGCTGGGCTCACCCCACGCCCCCTCCAGCTTTGCCAGCCCGGAGCTCCGCTGCTCCCAGTGGTCAGAACGCAGGAATAGAGCAGGTCTCGGCGGCCCAGGTTGGGGTCGGAGGCCGTGCCCTTCCCAGGCGGCTCGAAGCACACACGCTGCGCCCAGTCACCCCGAGGCTTCCCATTGCGCAGGCGCGATAACAAGTTTGCGCTTCGCTTTCCCAGGGCGCATGCCCAACTACTCTGCAGCGGGCTCGCGCCAGCCCAGACTGCGGCGGCAGCGGCCAATTTCCGACCAACCGTGGGCCTGGGGAGTTTGTGTCCAATGACTGCGGGTGCAGCAGCCTGAGTTCTAAGCACAGGAGATGAGTATACATCAACATTTTTAGGAGAAAACATACATTGTCAACTCACTGGGAGAAGCCTTAGGAAGTACTGCTAACCACCTACACTGTCATCAGAATAAAAGTCCTCCTGGCTTCACATGAGACACCAAGCTAGATGCAGATCATCACCCCCCAGGACAATTAGAAGGCCCTCTCTATGAGTGACCTCAAATTGAGGATTTCCAGAGCTTACTCAGGCTCTAGAAGCAGACGACACCACGAAATACAAGGCTTTACCCGAGATCTCAGATCAAGAATTTTGTCTCCATTTATCTTCCCTCGAAAACTTCTCCTCTCCCTGACCTGCAAAATTCTCTGACCTAGAAATTTAAACAAAACCCTTGCTCTTTCAGTTACAGACAGATTGACTAGAGGTTGTTTGTCTTAGCCTATCCTCCCCCTATTCCTCCACCCTGGGCGCCCTTTCAAACTGTGTCTTGCTTCGACTAACTCTTACTGCTTTTTCAACAGTTTTAGCAGAGCCCCAAAACCCACTCACACGAGTCTTTCAAACCCTGGCCACCTTAACTAATCAGTCTAATTGCTGGTTATGTCAGCGTCTAAATAACACAGAGCCTGAACTAGGTTTTGTTCCTGCCAGTGCAAGCGCCTGGTAGACCCATTCTGGGCAGTAAATGAGTGGAAGTCACTCTACTTCCTCCTACTGCAGAGTGACTTGGCATTGGGGAAACCGCATGGAGGCTCGAGGTCTGTCCTTCACTCAGGTGAGGCTATCGGAGGGAAAAGTTTCTCTTTGCCTTGAAAATAAAAACAGCACTGGACCCTTCCTAGATAACATACCAAAACAATACTGTAATCAAACACTATGGTTTGATTCCACGGATGGCACCTTCAAACCATCCTTAGATGTCATAAATGAGTTCCAGACTGATTATAATAATACAAATGTTTGCCTAGTCACTGGACAATATTCTTGGTCTGCAGGCCACACAAACGGGACCTGAAACAGCTCAGCTGTTCCCTGTGTTGGTCTACCCGATACCCCAGGCTACAGATGGGTCGACCAAAATTCTGGAATGACCTGGTCAGGTAATGACACCTATCTCGATAGCTGCCCAAACCAGACTGAAGGTCTCCTCTACCAGATACTTCACAACCTGTTTTGCTCTTACAGCCTGACAGAGGCACATGGGAAATGCAGATGTACAGATGCTAACATAACTAATGACAAAGTCCACCATGGACACCAAACTCCAAACTGGTGGGTCATAGGTTCCACCCTGACCTTGTCTGTGAACACGTCTGGTCTGTTTAGTTTATGTGGCAATAAGGTATATAAAGGGTTCCCACCTAAATGGTCAGGGCGATGTGGACTTGGCTACCTGGCACCTTCCCTCACTAGATATCTCACTTTAAATGCTAGCCAGATTACAAACCTGGGCTCCTTCAGGCATAAAGTAACACCACATAGACGCATCCAACCAGAAATCATAGGCAAGCCACTCATGTATCGCAGTACTGATTCCGTAAGGAGCCTTTTTCTGAGTTGGAGAACTTCTGACCTAGAAGAAGCAATTCTGAACATTTCCAAAGTCATGGAACATGGATTCGCTGCCGCCCCACAGACCTTGAAAACACGTCCATCAGGAGTTAGTAGTTTCGCCTCTGTGCTCCAAAGTCACCATCTCCTGGCTACACAGGCTGCCCAACAAGGAACACAGTGTGCCATCGTTGGCAGACAATGCTGCTTGTATGAAAATAAATCAGAAGAAATACAGAATTGTATGAACCATTTAAAAGAACAGGCCAAAATCCTACGTAAAATGAGTGAAGCACCATTGATTAATTGGACTGACCTCGAGAATAAGCGACTGGTTCAGTGAAAGATGGGGCCACACGTTGGGATTTGCTCTTTTATGCGTATTCATCCTTGTTATCTGTGTTTTTGTCTGCACATCTCTTACCTCCCGACTTCTAATCCAAGTCTCTCCACAACGATCTCTCCAGCTCCTTGCCTGTGAAACTTCATGACAGGTTATAACAGGGAAATGAAGGGACTAACCACACCAAAATGGTATAAAGACTATTTTAAACTGAGAACATCTGAACAAACAGCAGCTGCAGCGGAAAAAAAACAAAACAAAAAAAAACCATCTCTAAGCTTCCCTTTAATGAGTAAATTATGTCTTTCTCAGAATTCAGCTGCCATACACCCCTCTCTGAGGGAGTTTTCTGTAAGGGAGTATCCTGGCTTGGCATCAGGACCTGCCAGGGAATTATGGGACTACATCCTGTGAGAACCTTCCATATTTTCCCACTGAGACCTTAATACCTTTCCCCACCCCCATCCCTCTAAGCTGGTATATAAATCCTTACTCCTTATAGCATGCTGCTGTAAACATGTGTAATAATCTTTGCTCCTATTAATCTGTCTGTCAATTCACAGGCCCCCAACTACTTCAACCTAAGTTGGTAAAGGAAAAGTTTTCTTCCTAATAACACTTTCTAGACTTTTCTGGATATACCAGAGGGTGTGTTCAAATACATAGAGGAATTTGGAAATCTTGATTTTGTTTGAAGGTGAAAGAATCCAGTGTACATGTACACAGGCTCTGTGGAAATCCTTTTAAATTTGTCTCAAACAGTAAACTTTGGGTAATCAAAAAAAAAAAAATTACCTTAAACTGGATCATAGAAATAAATGTAAATGCTAAAATTATAAGAAATACAGGAGTAAATCTGCGTATTCTTGGGTTAGGTAATAGTTTCTTAGATATGACACCAAAAGCACAGACAACAAAAGAAAATAAATAAATAAATTAGACTACATCAAAATTTAAAACTTTTGTGCTTCAATAGCCAACAAGAAAGTGAAAAGACAACCCACAAAATGATGGGAGAAAATATTTGAAAATCATATATATAAGATACTTGTATTCAGAATATTTATTAATGAGTCTTACAACTCATTAACAAAAGGATAAATAATTAAAACTTGAGCAAAGAATTTGAATAGACATTTTTCCAAAGAGAATATACAAATGGTCAAAAGCACATGAGGAAATGCTCAACATCTTTAATCATTAAGGAAACTCAAAACCGCAGTGTGATACCACTTTACATGCACAAGAGTGGTTAAAATGTTTTTACAAGGGGGACAATTACAAGCATTCATGAAGATGTGAACCCTCATACATGCTGAGGGTAAAATAAATGGTATCGCTGCTCTAGAAAAACCTTCACTAGTTCTTCAAAAAGTTAAACAGAGTTGTCATATAACCCAGTAATACCACTTTTAGGTTTTTACTCAAGAGAAATAAAAATATACATCAAAACAAAAACTTTATATGTACGTTTCTAGCAGCATTATTTATGAGTCAAAAAGTAGAAACAACTCAAATGTCCATCACTTACTTGATGAATAGATATATTAAGAGGTATATCCATACAATGGAATATTTTTGGAAAAAAAAATGAAATACTGTTACATACTACCACACGGATAAACCTTGAAAACATTCTGCTAAATGAAGGAAGCCAGTCACAAAGACGACATATTTTATGATCCTATTTATTTTAAATGCCTAGAAAAGGCAAATCTATGGAGACAGAAAGTAGATTTGTGGTTGTCAAGTGCTGGGGGGAATGGGGGAATGGGGAGTCATTGCTAATGGGTATGGGGTTTCTTTTGGGGTGATGAAAATATTTTAAAATTGACTGTGGTGATGGTTGTACAACTCTGTGAAAATACCAAAAGCAGTTGAATTTTACATTCTGAATGGGTGAATTGTATGGCATGTGAAATATATTTCAGTAAAGCTATTTTTTCATGTCATAACAGGAGATAGAAAAGAAAGAATAATTCTGGAAGCTTGTTTAAAACACAGATTACTTGACTCAACTCTATACAGCTGAAACGGAGTTCCTGGGAATGCTGTCCAAAAGTCTGCAATGTTTTTCACAATTTCACCAAGTACCTCTTAAGCACCCTGCTTTAGACTGCAGAGGTTACTAAAATGGAAACAGCTCAGGAGCAATGACTATACTGGCTATTAGGCATCATTCCACCCTCAGCGTCAGTGACCGGGTTGAGTTTTGATCTACAGGGAATGAGCTTTTTACACAAAAAGAAGGCAATCACTCCTTTTGGGTGAGAGCACTAAGAAAGAAGGGGATATGGAGTTTGGTTTGAGTGTTCCAAGAGACAAAGTTGCCCACTTGGCATTATTGCCCTTGGTTAGCCAGGTAGGAGCCAGGAGCACCAGAGGGGCGGCCCCATAGCCAGAACCCTGGACTTGTGCTGCTCTGTTGCCAGTCTAACTTTTAGCAAAGATAAAAGCAGGGAACAAGTGGAACCCCAAGGATAGAAAAGATCCTGACTGTGAATGTTCAAATAATGCAAAAGCAAACAAACAAACAAAAAGCAAAAAACTTCAAGCTTTATTTTTAAGTGATTAGTTTCTTATGAGAGATGATTCTATATCATAACACATTATATTTGGCAGGAAACACATGAATTTCCTACTACTGTTAATTTTTATATCTTTGTAAAGTACATATATACCAGCTCCAAATTATCTGTGGAGCCTTCTGTAGTCACCTTCTTTGACAGATCAAAATGGACCCACAAAATATGAAGTTTTGTTCTATTAACATATACTGAGAAACTTTTATTTCACATAGTGTTTTTTAAACTAATTCATTTTACATATTGTAGCAGGTTTCTTTTGACTCTCTGTCCCAAACAATCTTTTTAATCAGCTTTTCAACAAAGGTTTAGGGAAATAGATAGCATTTTTAAAGTTATGCATTTATATTTTTCCCAGAGAATAGCAAGAAAGAAGAAAACCTCTCTGGTCATACTGTCAGTGTCAATGTTAAATGTCAAGATGACATTTAATAACTAATCTACAAAAAGTAAATGAGTTCTCTTTATTCCCTTGCCCTTACACCAGGATAGGCTTCCTGTTACTTAAACAAATTACCATCCTATTCAAAAAGACTCAGGAATCAGGGCCTTTGTCAAAGAATCTGAGATAATATATTAGGGTCTGTGAAAGCTTGAAAAATACAACTTATTAATTTAACATTTTACATATTCAGAAGAGTCATTTCTTCTTAGGGCCATTTGAAAAGAAGAATTTTTAGCACCGTTTCAGCTAACAGCAGGAACATTCTAAGAATTTTAAAGATTCTTGTTAAGCTGTCTACATCAAGCTGAGTCCATTTATCATTGACTATTTTAAGTCTAACTCTTAGCTCTTACTTTTGTGATTTAACATAAATCTAATTGGGGGTTCTCTGGCTCCTTTCAAGTTTATAAAAGGAAATTTCATGAGGAAAAATGTGGAATATTGTTTTTCAATTTGCTATAATATTAATTTGAAATGGAAATCTCCAAAATGGTTTAAAGGTCACTTTAAAATTTGTACTTTGGGACCACTTCTGACATTTTAATGCAGTAATAATTTTCTTTATTTCTAGTGAATTTTTGAAGGAAGGAATATTAACGAGATTCTTATACATAAAGTATTCATCTAAATGTATTCAAGAACCAGAGCTATTAAAACTTAACTAGTAACTCTTTAGTAACTAGTGAGTAATTAATTTAATTATTTAGCATTTGTATATGTAGATAACACCAACAATTTTCCTGCTTTGCATAAATATGGTTAAAGACAAGTTAATTTTGGAATCTAATACAAAATATTAGATACTTTACATATGTTGTCTAATCTCTGATGACTTCTAGGAAGCCTTTCAACTCAATAAAATATAGTCATTCATATGTTAGTATAAATAGAGATAAAAGGGTGGGGTGGGGTAGGGAATAACATCAAGAAAAGATGAAGAAAGGTTTTGCTTAAATCCTAAATTTCATTCTGAACATACTGAGTAAGAAAAGAAATAGGATTGATTATAAAGTATTTTATATACCTTATTTTTTATAATATTTTCAGTATATTTAATTGAAAATAAATATTAATTTGGTATGTAAATCACCTATAATTGCACCTATAAGATGATATATAATTCTTATTTTCTGAATAATTTGGTCTATGTATTTATATGGATATGTATGTAATTTTCATGTTCACATACATAAATGAATAATGGGCGAAGTTTATGTTTTTCACTACTTCAGAAAGTATTTTACTTATTTTTAATTATGAAAAATTTCAAATATACATTGAAGTAGAGAAGTTACCACAATGGACTTTCACGTATCCTTTCACGTATCCAGAGTCAACAATTATCAAGACTTTGCTTCAACAATTATCAAGACTTTGCTTCTTGCTTCATGTGCCTCTTTCTCCTTTTATCTCCTTCATTTGCTCATTAAAGCAAATGGCAGCTATCATATCATTTCACTTTCACATAGTTTCATATGCAACCAGAAAAAAAAAGTGGGCTTCCATCTTATGTCACCTTAACGCCTAACAGAATTATCACAACCCATAAATGTATTCAAATTTCCCAAATTGCTCAAAAATATGTTTTTATTGTCGTTTTGTTTGAACTAGTATCTAAACAAAATCCATGATTGGTATTTGGCTGTTGTGTCTTTAAAGTCATTTTAAGTCTAAAACAATAGAGCATATTCCTTCTTTTTCTTTTTTTTTTTTTTCTTCTCTGCCACTGACCTGTTAAAGAAACTGTGTCAGTTGTCCTGCAGAATGTCCCACATTCTGGGTTTGTCTGCTTCCCTGTGGTAAGTTCCACTTACCTATTGTTGAATATCTAACAATCCCCCAATTTAAAGCAGCCACATATTATCTATTATCTTAGTGCTATGGATTGACTGGGCTCAATTCCAATATTCAGTTTGGCTCACCCATAAGCCTGAAAGTTGATGCTGCCTCTCAGCTTGGAAATCGGTGAGGCTATCAACAGAAAGGTATATCTGTGGCATCTTCACGTGGCTTGAGCCTGCTTACAGCATGAAAGCTAGATTCCAAGCGTGAACATACCAAAACATATGCTCAACAGCAGATGCTGAAGGCTTCTTATCATCTAGCATTGGATGTCACACAGTGTCACTTCTGTAACATTCTATTGATCAAAAAGCAAATCTCAAGAATCTCAAGCCTAGATTCAAGGGGAAGAGGACTATTCAAAAGAGTAAAGATAAGGTTATTCATTGGAGAGCAATCTTTAGAGTTTAGCTACTATACTGTGTTTTTTAATTGGTTCCTTTAGTACCGATATATCCTATCAATGGAAGTTAACTCTAAAGGCTTAATTATTTTGGCCAATGATATATCTTAGTGGTACTCTATACTTTATTTTTTTATTATTATTATTTTTTTTGCGGTACGCGGGCCTCTCACTGTTGTGGCCTCTCCCGTTGCGGAGCAACAGGCTCCGGACGCGCAGGCTCAGCGGCCATGGCTCACGGGCGCAGCCGCTCCGCGGCATGTGGGATCTTCCCGGACCGGGGCACGAACCCGTGTCCCCTGCATCGGCAGGCGGACTCTCAACCACTGCGCCACCAGGGAAGCCTCTCTACTTTATATTATACCATATCAGAAGGCACATAGTGCCAGGTATGATTTAAGGCATCTTACAAATTTATATGAAAGCCAACATAGCATAAAGTAAGATAATGAGAAAAATATTTAAGATAAGTGAGAGTAGATATATAAGATACTATTAAAATACAGTGCATAAAAGTATGTGCACTTAAAGAGTCTCTCATCCCACCTCCCACAGCTTCCATGTCCTGCTATGGAAGGACACATCAGAATCTCCAAGAAGAATGGAGCATGATGGCCCTTAATATGTCTTTTTTAATATTGTCTTATTCACATGACTGAGCTCTTTAATAAGTGCATCTGTGTTGTTGGGAAAGAGAATCACATATGTCACATACGAGGTGGTCATTCAGTGTGAGTCATTAGGAAACCATCTCATGATTCTGGGCAAGTTGGACATCTGCCCAGTCCTACACTGTGAGAAATTATGGATGCGTTGACTGAAGGACATTATTTTTCTCAAAGGAAACTCTGAAATCACTCAAATGATTGAACAAGTACTTGCCTGAGACTAAGGAGATTCACCAGATAGATCTGTCAGGTAAAATACTGGATACCCAATTGAATTTGAATTTTGGATAAACAATGTTTTCTTAAAAAGCATTAGGGGGCTTCCCTGGTGGCACAGTGGTTGAGAGTCCACCTGCCGATGCAGGGGACACGGGGTCGTGCCCCGGTCCGGGAGGATCCCACATGCCGCACAGCGGCTGGTCCCGTGAGCCATGGCCACTGAGCCTGCGCGTCCGGAGCCTGTGCTCCGCAACGGGAGAGGCCACAACAGTGAGAGGCCCGCGTACCGCAAAAATTAAAAAAAAAAAGCATTAGGTATGTTACATGCACTATTTGGGACATACTAAAATAAATTTTTTGTTGTGTATATGAAATTCAATTTAAATCGGTGTCCTGTATTTTTGTTTCCTAAATCTGGCCATTTTAACCCCAGAGAACATGAAAAAGAGTATCTGGATTTGATAAATTTAAGACAAAACTCTATTATTATAATGATTTTATTATGAAAGAACATCAGTGAGGCTCCCACAGCATGTCTGATTTGTATAGCACAGTCTGAAAGTTTCAAACTTCCTCTTTAGTGTATTTTGTGCCTAGAAAATAATAATTCGTAGAGTTTGCTATTCAATTTAGGACATTATAACTCAATTCAGGGCACATAGTCATTCAAAAAGTAGTGCGCAATTAGCTATGGTTACAAATTACCCTGTTGCCTAGTGCCAGGCAAAGAACAAAAGTATGAGTAACAAAAATAAAACTTTTCCAAATGAAGGATGGATAGAAGCGTTACTCCAATTATTAAGTAATTATGGTCCAAGGTATCTTAGTAAACCAACCTCACCACAGCTAGTGTCCAAAAGATTCAAGTCAAAAAGCCTTGACTGGAAGACAAATAACACAAATGTTACTACAAGATTAATGCATTCATCATGATAGCCCTTTCAAGACTTTATACAACACATAATCTAATATAGCATGATCTCAAGCGTATAGCTCACGATTCAGGTTGCCCAGATTGATTTCCTGCTTCTTCCATTGCTAGCTGTTTGTCTTTGGGTAAGCTCCTAACTCCTCTATGTCTCAATTCCTCTTCTGCAAAGTGGGGAAAATAATATCTACAGCATAAGTTGTTTTGAGAATTGTTAGTCCATGTAAGGCACTTAGCCCAGTGCTGGTACATAGTGGGCACACAATCAATTATGTCCGTAATGATGATAGAAGATAAGGATGGTGGTGGTGATACTGAAAAAAATAGATGTTAAAAAGAGGCATAGAAATGCTATTAGTTGTTATTCCCAGGCAGACTTGGTTTTCATTCTTATTCTTCCATTATTTGTGAAATTTTCTAAAACAATGTAACTTTTATAATCAAACAAACCTAACATTTTAACTGCCCTTACAATGAATAATCAGAGTGTTTTGTTTTGTTTTGTTTTTTGCGGTACGCGGGCCTCTCACTGTTGTGGCCTCTCCCGTTGCAGAGCACAGGCTCCGGACGCGCAGGCTCAGCGGCCATGGCTCACGGGCCCAGCCGCTCCGCAGCATGTGGGATCTTCCCAGACTGGGGCACGAACCCGTGTCCCCTGCATCGGCAGGTGGACTCTCAACCACTGTGCCACCAGGCAAGCCCCAGAGTGTATTTTTTTACAGCTTGAGCACAAAAGTTATCGTTGCCCCAGCCAACTTCCTGATCCTCTATAGTGTCTAAAATCACAATCATACCTTTAGAATAAAAGTGTATATGTGTTACTTGGGAAAAAGAGAAGATATCGGTATAATCACAATGATGTTCCTTAGTATTGAACACACCAGGCATCAGATGATTTAGCTAGTGCTTAGGGAAGAAGTAAGAAGAGAACTAGACAAGATATTGAGGTTTTCATGGAGAAAAAAAGTAGAGGGGACAAGAAGGAAAGTTCTGAAATGCAGGGAGCTGTTTGGGGTAAGGAAGCATGGAAGAAGGAAGGCTGTGTGCACCCTGAAGGTACAAGGCATCTGGGGGTGATTTCATACTGGAGAAATTTTGGCCATAAAATTGGAGATAAAATGCAAAGAGAGTAATGTGATTCACAACTTTGTCTACCATAGTCCTCAGAGTAATAATGTTGGTGAAAATGATAATCTATTATGCTTAGCTGGTTTCAAACTATTCACATATTTTAGTCTTTCAATTCTTTGTTTTCCTCATATTTAAACTTAGTTTGGGAAGCCAGTGCAGATTTTGAAGGTAGCCTTTTTCTTTTTAATCTCATGTCTCATTTTGACCTAGAAGCCACTAAATATTTATGTTTTTTCAGATTCTCATAATTCATACCTTAAATAATATTCAATAACTTTTCTATCACCTCTAAAACAATAATCCATGAATCTTTTTCTCTAGCTAAACCTTCTTTCATGAACTCCAGGTCTGTAAACATTTACTTGGAATCCCCCGGGGAATTGCAAATTCAACATGTCCTGAAGGGAACTTATCAGCTTCCTTTCCTACCACCCATACCCCTATGTGTACTATATTAGAGACTGGAAAGCCCCTTACTCATTTGTTTCTCTCCATACAACCCCCAAAGTCACACAGTTCTGCATTTCCAGTTCTCCTTTACCATTTTACTCCATGGTAGTCTTTTTTTTCCCCCCACTGCACAGTTAGTTATACCATAGGAAAAATGTAAACTCCACCCTTGGAGGCTACCCTCGTTTTTCCACAGTGTTACAACACTTCTGTGTATTTAGAAGATTCCATTTATACTTTCCTAGATTAGCCCATTTTAAGCTTTTTAAGCCAACCTTATATAAACTTTTCTTTTAAAGGACCTATAGATTTCTTTAGTGTTTTATAATATTCAGCTGAGCAAGGAGAAATTTTGCCTCCAAATTTTCCAAACACATAGAATGTTTCTGTTAACGATTAAATGCATATCTCTAGATGAAGAAACAAACAGAACACAATGAAAACTTGGAAAGGTACAGACTGAGTGAGGCTTCAAGCATGTTACAGAAGTCAAAGAACACACTTTTGTGGGACAGGTTTTGTCACCTTGTAAATATCATCTGCAATTAAGTGGGTTAGTGACTTTCCTTTGTCCAAAAAAAATATGACTGACATTATATAGTGATTTAAAAATAATTGTCAAAATAAAATTAATTGGTGAGCTCTAAGAATTTACACTTTATCATCCTCATAATATTTACTTCAGGCTCCCTTTACCACCCTTTGAATCATCAGTCATTTAAGACAATTTTTTTCATGACATTTAATTAGGAAACATTTTGCCATCTGAATTATATGTATTATCTTCTCTTCAGATTTTATTCACAGAGAAACTCTGTGAGTTGTCTGAGGCAGCTGAGAAAGTTGTGAAGAAATATATTATGAAGTATTGCCCCTTGTGTTCTTTCCCAAAGTACTCTTGTACTCTGTGACCCTTCCCAAATGAACTGCAAGATACAGCTATTTCTTACTCCCAGGATGTTCTCAAGAATTAGTGGAAAGAGAACCAGCCAGTTACAATGAGGGTTTTGTCTCTTGTGACAAGAAAGGTGGGGTTCCAAGTGGAGGTATTGGTGATCATCTGACTGGAGAGTAGTTGAGGATATAAACATTCCTGCAGATGCCAACATAATGATTTACTGTACTCGAGATCCAGACTGGATGGCCTACATCTGAGCAAATGACAGTGTGGCACAGATAATGGTGCCAGAAGCCATAATCTCCCTCTAAATCACTCCCTACCCACCAACTCAATTTCAGGATGCTCACGAAGTTCTATAACCACCTCAGGAAGAAAGATGGTGAGGAGATCACGAAATGAGGTGAAACACACCTAAACTTTGCCCTCCTTCTAGAACCTTTCTACTCACAACTTCTCAAATGGAAATAAAGCACTGGTCTTATATCTTATCTCAGAACCTTTTTTCCCCAGCTTTACTGAGAAATCATTGACGTACATCACAGTATACGTTTAAGGCACACAGCATGGTAGTTTGATTTACATATATTGTGAAATGGTTACCACAATATGCTCAGCTAACATCCATCATCTCATACAGATGCAATAAAAAGAAAAGAAAGGAGAAAAGAAAAAACTTTCTTGCTGTGATGAAAACTCAACGATTTTCCTATATATCATACAGCAGTGTTAACTAGAGTCATCACAACTAGAGTTGTGCAGGACCCTGTGCACTCTTGGTGGGATCGTAAATTAGTGCAGTCACTATGGAAAACAGTATGGAGGATCCTCAAAAAAATAAAAATAGAGCTACCATATGATCCAGCAATCCTACATCTGGGAATACATCCAAAGGAAATAAAATCACTATCTTGAAGAGATATCTGCACCCCCATGTTCATTGCAGCATTATTTACAATAGCCAAGACATGGAAACAACCTATAATGCAGTATTATTCAGCCATAAAATTTAGGGATACTCTATCATTTGCGACAACATGGATGGACCTTGAAGGCATTAAGCTAAGTGAAATAAGTCAGACAGAGAAAGACAAATACTCATGACCTTGTTTATATAAGGAAACTTAAGAAAGAAAAAGAAAAAGAAAAGAAAGAAACTCAATGAAAAAGAGAAAAGAGATCATACTTGTGATTACCAGAGGCAGAGGGTAGGAAGACGGAGAATTGGAGGAAGGTGGTCAAAACGTACAAGCTTCCAGTTATAAGATAAATAAGTACTAGGGATGTATCTAGAACTTTGAATTCATTTTCTCCTTACTATTTGACACACTTAAATGCATTTGCAAACTAAGAAAGTCATTATATCCTTTGAACCAAAGAACAGTGTTTTACACTTGCCCTTATTAATATTCCTAGTTTCAGCCCATCTTCTACGTTCTCTCAACATGGTGACTATGTACCTGTAAACAGGTATTCTTTAGTTAGTAGCAGGGTGATTTAGCGGAAAGAACTCTGATCCGATGACTGCATAACTGCTCCATCTTTGTCACTGTTCTGGGACCTTGTTTTGGGGAAATATGATTTTTTTAAAAATCTCCCAACCCAGGAAATTTCTCCAAGAAGGCAGAAGAGAAAAAAAAAATTATTATGGAATAAGCATTAAACTAGAATGTGATATGCATCACAGGCAATCTGTTAAAGACAATGCCAAGACAGAAAGACTTCTCACCCTTTTTCTGGAGCCAAGCAGATACAACACATTGTCTCAAGATAAACCTGAACTTGTCCTCAAGAAAGAGGACTTGACACACTATTTGTCACACGTAGTGCATCCTAAATTCACCTGGTAATTGGGGTGACCATCTATGTTAGCTAATTGACTCTATCCAGAGGAAAAACACACTTCTTATATCTGTATGATAGGAAGGAGTTTTGTAACTTGGTCTGAGGTCCCCATCCACCCACAGAAACTGGGAACAAGATCTTCCTTGATGATTACATTTCAAAGGTCCCTGAGAAAGACAATCCTGGGTCATAAAGCTGGCAAGAGTCTTATTTAGCTTTTTAAAAAATTCACATGTATTTCAAAAAGAGAAAGAACTTACAAGTTTTCTAAAGTGAACACTAAGCAAAGGGGAGGGGAAGACTCACTTATTTTCAACAGGAAGAATTAAGTTTTTCATCTTTAATTCGTTTGCCCTTACACTCGGATAAGTCACCAGTTGCTTCAGGCCTTTGTCCTCTCATTTATAAAAGGCTAGTTCGTATTGTATGATCTCTAACATACATTTGCTCTCTAGAGTCTACATCGTCTTTGTTTGTCTTTTCATTGTTAATTGTGATTGACTACATTTTTTCAACTTGATGTCATCTAGTAGTTTGATTAAGTTGCCTTCTAAGTACTTATCTAAATAAATCACTGAGAAAGAGGAAAGAGGCCCCTGACATCCTGGTCTGATGCTGACAGCTAAGCTGTATTGTTCTCTTCTTGAATGTAAACCATCTCACAGAACAGCAATATCAGACAAAGTCACTCTGAGTGTATGATAAAAATGACACAACTCGGGGTCATGGTGTAACCCACAAAATACCAACCTTCCTTCTCTCCTGCCTAATATGAGTGACTGCTGCTTTAAAAAAAAAAAAAAATCAGCTATGGCTTCATGCTAGCTCCAGTCTGCTTTCTTTATAGATAAGATTGATTGAGGTAGCCAATCATAGAATTATCCCTGTTTCTTGACAGCATCCAAAGCCCTGCTTCCTTAGACCCTCTCCAAAATGACTCAGCCAAAACAAATATCCTATCATAGAATTCCCCATAATAAGCATTCTCCTGCAACTGCAACAAGTAATAAATCAAGCTTTTTCAACTACAGATATGTTGCAGGTGGTCTTTGGCAGAAAGAAATTGACATCATTGATTTAAAATGAAATGTGGAATAGGAAAAAACCAAGGGTAGAGCCTGTGAAACAATGCTGGGGGCTTCACTGCTTGTCATTGATGCTTTCATCAATAACTTTGGCCATGGAAATTTAACCCAGTACACATCCACCTGACAATACAACTATTCATTTCACCTCTTTCTATCTTCTTCACAAAGCTATCAGCAGAGACTTTCTCCAATTCACTTGGACCATTTATGTAACAACTGTGACTGTGTCCTGATTTTTTTTCACTTTTAAATTTGTTTGATTTGTGTGTGTGTTTAAAAATTGTACATATTTTGTAACTGGGAGAAAGGTGCTCAAGGTTGTTTGGCTTGCCAGTTTTTATCAAAATCATGTCAACACTTACTTCCTCCCTACGCACTATTGAATATGATGTCTTTCCTTTGTTTGCCTATTCTCTTACCTAAAGTATCTTGAGTTTCTATTATTTTCTCATCCGTTTAGGCTTCAGTTCCCTTATTAATATATTTGTGCTGTCCTTTCAATTTAAAGTTGCTGTATTTTGGGCTTCCCTGATGGTGCAGTAGTTAAGAATCTGCCTGCCAATGCAGGGGACACAGGTTCGAGCCCTGGTCCAGGAAGATCCCACACGCCATGGAGCAACTAAGCCCATGTGTCACAACTACTGAGCCCATGGGCCACAACTACTGAAGCCCATGAGCCTAAAGCCCAAGCTCCACAACAAGAGAAGCCATCAAAATGAGAAATCCGTGCACCGCAACGAAGAGTAGCCCCCTCTCGCCACAACTAGAGAAAGCCTGCATGCAGCAACAAAGACCCAATGCAGCCATAAATAAAATAAATAAACTTATTAAAAATTAAAAATAAATAAATAAAGTTGTTTTTTAAGTAAAATGGCTCATTCTTTCAATGAGCAGTGCATTTGTTACAATCAATGTTTACATTGATACACTGTTACCAACCAAAGTCCATAGATTACATTGTTTCACTTAGTGTTGTATACCTCATGCATCCACCATTATATTATCATATGAAATAGTTTTACTGTTCTAAAAATTATTTTTGCTCTGCCTATTCATACCTCCCTTCCCTCAAACCCCTGGCCACCACTGATGTTTTTTCTGTCTCCATGCCTTTCCCAGAATGCCACATAGTTGGGATCATACAGTATGTAGCCTTTTCAGATGGCTTTTTCCACTTAACAACACTCATTTAACTTTTTTCATGTCTTTTCATGGCTTAATAGCTCATTTCTTTTTCGTGATGAAAATGCTTCCATTGTCTGGATTACTGCTATTGATTTATCCATTCACCTATGAAAAGACTACCTTGGTTGCTTCCAAGTTTTGGAGACTATGAATAAAGCTGCTATAAACATCCAAGTGCAGGTTTATATGTGGAGATAAATTTTCAAATCACTTGGGTAAATAAATACCAAGTGTGAGGATCATACGGTAAGAGTACATTTAATATGTAAGAAACTGCCAATTGTCTCCCAAATTGCCTGTACCATTTTCCATTTCCACCAACAAAGAATGAACGTTCTTGCTGCACATGCTTGCCAGAATTTGGTCTTGTCAATGTTTTGGATATGCACTATTCTAACAGGTGTGTAGTGGTATCTCGTTATTTTAACAGGCAGTTCCCTCATGATATACAATGTTGTTGTGCATCGTTTCGTATACTCATTTGACATCTATACATCTTCTTTGGTATAGTGTCTCTTAAGATCTTCTGCCCATTTTATAATCAGGTTGTTCATTTCCTTATTGCTTCATTTTAAGCATTGCTTGTATGTTTTGGATAGCAGTCCCTCATCTGATATGTCTTTTGCAAATATTTTCTTCCATTCTCTGGTTTCTCATTCACTTGACAGTGTCCTTCTCAGAGCTGAAGTTTTTAATTTTAATGACATCTAGCATATTAATTATTTCTTTCATGGATCAAGCTTTGGTGTTATATCTAAAAAGTAATCACCAAGCCCAAAAGTCATCTAGGTGTTCTTATATGAAAGGGTCTATTTCTGTTACGTTGTTTGCCACATCTGTTATAATCAGTGGAGCTAACAGAGTCCCTAATATATTTAGTATTCTATTACAAAGAACCTTAATAATTAACCTTAGTAATTTTTTTTTTTTACCAGAATTAACTCATTAGATGCCTAAAAATTAAGTAGGTCTAAAGCTAACTAAGAAAGAATCAAAAAGGTACAAAAATGTATAGTGGGGCTTCCCTGGTGGCGCAGTGGTTGAGAGTTCGCCTGCTGATGCAGGGGACGCAGGTTCGTGCCCCGGTCCGGGAAGATCCCACATGCCGCGGAGCGGCTGGGCCCGTGAGCCATGGCCGCTGAGCCTGCGCGTCCGGAGCCTGTGCTCCGCAACGGGAGAGGCCACAACAGTGAGAGGCCCGCGTACTGAAAAAAAAAAAAAAAAAAGTATAGTGAAAGTAAGGACTCTGGGAAACAACGACCACCTCTAGGGGAGGAGGAACAAGGGAAAAGGTTGGCATGGTTACAGCCTACAGGCTTGAAGGAGGGATCACTGAAGATGGGACTCAGGCTTCTGGCCGAGGGGGTGTTGTGTTGGCGGGTTGGTACTGGTGTCTGCCTGGGGGGGTTTGCAAGAGACGGGGAAACTGCAAACTGGATTCAGATGCTGCTCCTGGAAGGAGCCATCTCTGCTGGGGTGAAAAGCATTGCTGGTATTATGCTCACAGGAATAGCAAACAGATGCAAGTCCACAGAAAGGAGAACAACACTTTTTCTTCCCCCAACCTTGCATGTCCTTCTAATGTCCCTATTGCCAGAGCCCAGCAAGAAGCAGCTGGCAAAGCAGAAATATGGTCTGTGGAATCTCAGCCCCAGCCTCACATGCCAAGTACACAGAGTGGGCTTGAAACTGAGAGACAATAGCTTAATAACCGGCACACTCTCTCAATGGTTCATGCCAGGCTTTTGTGCTTGCCTTTGGTTAGACATCCTGCTTTTTCTTCTGTTTACATGTCCTGTCACTCATCATGAATTTGTTAAGGTGCTTTGCCTAATGTCCAGGACCCATCTGACTGCTCCCAATCAGGATCATGTTTTCTAAGGTGACATGGTCACTCTCTCCCCATGCTCCTTTGACTCCCTTTTGACCAACAAGTTTTCCATAATTAAACACAGAGCGATATGTCCCTTCATTGTTTCCTCTTCTTTCTGAAATAAGTCACTATAACTTTCCAAAATGTGACCTGTACAGTCATAAATCTGTTTATCTTCTCCCGAGTCCACCTCCATGAACATATATTTTGCATCCTCCATGGTATATATATATTTTGAATATTCACTGAATGTGTTAATGACACTTCCGGCTAGCCTCTAGTAAGTTTTTTCCCGAGCAATAAATATAAAATCCCCCAATCCTGTCTCTTCAGAGAAAATCAATTTTGTTTTTATATTCGAGCATTTTCTTACCTTAGTTTCCTTGAATGAAAGCCATCTGCTTTTTTTCTTTCAAAGTTTAATAACTAAATATCCAGCCTTTTGATTTTTTATGGTATGCTCCCCATGACCAGATCATATACGTTTATTTTGTTTGTAATGCAGCTTCTGTGTTTCCTTTATTCTCTTGTTTTTCTCTGTCTGCTTAGGTTCTACCTGTACTATTCTATTCTTTCTATTGTGCTGGATCTTCTCCCATTACAATCTTCAGGTACTCCCTACCACATTTGCTTTCTTCTTCTGTGGACTTCAGACAATACCACTTCCTTACAACTTAAAATTCTGTCTCCTTTCTTCAGCAAGGACTCTCTTCCCCCTGCTGTATTCTTACTCTCCTCCTGTGTCACCTCAAGTACCTCAGTTGTTTCATCCTCCCTATTCTCACCCCAGCTCCTTTCTCCCCATATTTTCATTCTCTTCAGACTGAGGATTCATTCCTTATCATTATTTGTTCTTTATTATTATTTATTCTTTATCATTATTTATGCCTTATCATTATTTCCTTGTCATGATTTGGTTTTCAGTAATTTGAGAGAAAAAACATAACATGCAATTTAAATGGATGACATTAAGACACTACTATATTTAAAATAGATAACCAACAAGGACCTACTGTATAGCATGGGGAACTCTGCTCGATATTCTGCAATAACCCAAATGGGAAAAGAATTTGAAAAAAAATAGATACATGTATATGTTTAACTGAATCACTTTGCTGTATGCCTGAAACTAACACAAATTTTTAATCAACAACACTCCAATATAAAATAAAGTTTTTTAAAAAAATTTTAAAAGAAATTAAATGGATGACACTAGCCTGCCTTTCCTTCTTTCATGTAAAATATCTCCTTTTACCATATACTCAATCATTTTTTTTAACCTGACTTGTGAAGGGGAGCAGAATATGCCATCCCAAATTTGTGCCACATTGGCATGTGGGTTATTTTGACCTGAAGGCAATCAAGACCCAGTAGACTCAGAACAAGCTTTTTACCTCTCCCTTAACAGCCTTTATAAAAGAATTTAGATAGGAGACATGTACCAGAAAGAGAGCTATTACCAGAGAAAATGTTTTTTTTTTTAATCTGAAAGACTTATCTGTATGGCAGGGCAAACATCTAATTAGCGAACATCTCATCTCCTTATTGCCCTGTGAGTTCCCCTCCTCTCCTTTGAAGCCCCAGGCCCCTATCCCATTCCTGAGCTCAGGATGGCATAGGAGCCTAAATTGCCTGACTACCTTTGAGTCTCATGTCTTTGTGGGTTCCCATAAGTACATAATAAAATGTGTTTTTCCCCTGTTAATCCATCTTATATCAATTTAATTATTAGACCAGCCAAAGGACCTAGAAGGGAAGAAGGGAGAATTTTTTCTCCCTTACACACATAGAGCTTATCTTTGGCTTTCACATGTACTAGCTATAATTCTTTTTTTTCCCACACAAAAAAATTAAAAGTTCCTGGCAGTGTGATCACATCATCTTCCCCTTTCCACAACTGTTACACAATTGGATTCCCCAGAACAAATCTAAGCTGGTCTGCCATATACTGGAATTGTTAAAATAACGCAACATTAGATATAAAGTGAATAAATTCTGCAGTATGCGAGAAAACGGAAGCAGCCCAAAATTTTCAAGTAACATAGATTTATTTTTTTCTGACACAGTTCAAAATAAACCAAAAATCTCTGATGATCTAAATCTAATGTCAAATTTTCCAATTGCCAGGGCCTGGATTAGTATCTATACTATACTATATTATAAAACCCCTTTGTTTTATTCTACTTGAATTAATAACTTGCACTTTCCAAAATTATTTCAAATATTTGATTAGTACAGTACTCTGTAAATCAGGCAGACAAAAAATTATTTTTATATTACAAATGAAAAAACTGAAAATATGTTAAATGATGTTCAGGATCACAGAAAAGTGGAAAAACTAAGACAATTTTAGCTCTTCTAAGTATACTCCCTTTCAACTACAAAAGAGAGTTGCCATGTCCTCACCACATCATGTCTTGCTAGCAAGATCCTTACACAATTTGAGAAACAAATTGATATTTTAAAAAGTCTCCCATTAGACACTGTTACAAAACTTCATTGTAAATTCTTCTGGAAAGCTATTTGGCAATGGATATCAAATATCATAAATATTTTCTTACTCTTCAACCTAATTATGCTACTACCACAAATCTATCTTGAGACAATAATCTGACACAAAAATGATTCATGCACAAATATATCCATGACAGAGTTAGAATCAAACTACATGCCAACTATGGTGGAAAGTTAAATAAATACAGTAAATCCACAAGGTAGAATTACAAACAGCTGTTAAAATAGGGCCCATTACGAGCTTCTATTGCTATGAAAAATTGTTACCCTACAAATGTTAATTGAACAGGACAGGATTCAAATGTATATATAAATTATGACTACAATTATCACATATCCTCATCCAATTCATTTGTGTACATTTAAAATGGCCATTTAAAAATTTTGTTTTCTGAAAATGTATTATTAAATTAATGCTGCTCTTATAATCAATGGCATTTTACACTGAAGGAAAAATATTTCATAAAATGCATGAAAGAACTTTGGAATAAAAGTAAAAAAATATTAAAAGTTATTTGGAATAGATGAATTGTGGATGATTTTCTTCTTTTACTTTTCTATATTTCTCTCCAAACCTATAAGTTAGTAAACAATAACAACAACACAAACTCTCCCCCCAAAAGTGTCCCTATTGTCTATTTTCTCACCAAAACCAAGTATCTTTTCTTATGGTTGATCTTCATTCTGACATCCTTTACTAATGTAACTATAACGGAAACAACATTTTAGATCAGCAATATTTTATTTCTTTCTGTTAACTCTATGTCCCACATTTTTCCCTCCCATTTATTTTTCAATTTAAATTCTCATCTTGTTTTTTCTTTGTTTTGTTTTGTTCTTATTTGCTTCCTGAGAGTGTACTAACTCATAAAACTTTTGTTTGAGGTTCCCCCTTCTACCCTCCTCATGGAAGCCATTCTCTGACCTGGTCTCTCAGGTCTCTAATCATTTCTAAATTTCTAAACTAATCATTTCTCTCATAATCTTAAAATGGCACATCTCCTGTTCTCAAAATTCTTTAGTGACTGACACACCGTGAGACCAAACCACCAGGGGTCTATCTTCATGAAGAAATGAGGAGTCTCTCCAGAGGAAGTTTACATTAAATGAACAAAAGCTCCTGCTTGTGTCTAAATTTGTGGAAATCATGAACTTGTCACAAAAACATGTCTCCTGGTCTAGGACTCTTCTGTAAGAACGCTGGTACGTCATAAAATTACCTTTTCTCTATTGAACTTTCATAGTTTTACACAATGACTGAGCAGGAAAAAAAATGTGTTTCCTAGAATGCTGTATATGTAACATTTATGTGAAGGGCAGAGGAGAGTTTGTTATCTAAGATGCTGACCTAAGATATGGTAATTATCTGAACTTCTAATTAAACATAGTTAACCTAGCTTAGTTAGACCTAAGGCTAGAGCATAGTCTTCCATGACTATGAGACTGTTGGAACAACGGTAGCAGGTAACAAGTGCCGAGAGAAACACAAATGTGAAGGTTCATCAAATATCACCAAGCCCCAAACAGCTATAATGAATATGAGAGTGAAGTGGTAAAATGAGGAGAATGCCTGAGCCAATGCTATGCTGACTACCTAAGTTTAATAATTAAGGAAATAGTTTTAAATTTCATCATAAGATTGATGACTGGAAATTAATAGTTCCTCAACCTTCTCATACACCCAACTTCTTAAGAAATTGGAATCCGTTTGAACCCACAAAGGACAGCATGGCATAATTGTAAGTACATTCACTCTGCAGCCAGACTCTGGATTTGATCTTGGTTCTGCATTTTAGGCAAGTTGCTTAACCTCTCGGTAACTCCATATGTAAAATGGGACTAATAAAAGAACCCATCTCAAGGCATTATCATGTTGCTTAAATAATTATCTAGTTACAATGTGCTTAGAAATATACCTGTGAAATGGAACTATGCCATTCCCATATATGCCTCTTTTCCATAAGGGTTATTTTTGAGCTGATTAAGAAACAGTAGAGACAGGAGACACAGAAGAAGCTCTGAAAACAGGGTAGAAGTTACCTTTTTGCAAGAGAAATTTACATTTATAAAGGAAATCTCCATTTGTGTCTCCCTCTCTATACCAGGAAGAGAAGGGTACTCTAAATCACAAGAAACTCTTATCTATGGAGAAGGCAGGAACTTACCTCTGACTAACAACCTTACCCTTTTTTACTGTTTTTCCTGATAACTTCCTTTACCTGGCCTCCCCTCACACGCCCTGCCCCACCAACATCTTTCTTTTGTCTTTTACTGCAGGTGGTGTTTAAGGTGGTTACTTGGGCCATTTCAGAGAGTTTTACTCACTTTTCCTGCATATCTCCCATGTAAATATGAGGTATACATGCTTTTAAACTTCTGTTTGTTTTTCTCTTGTTAATCTGTCTTTTATTACAGGGGTATCTCAGCCAAGAACTTAGAAGGTTACAGGTAGAGTTATTCTTCCTTCACGTTGCCTAGTACATAATAAGTACTAAATGAGTTAAATAAATAAGGGAAAGCATCTTGAAAAAAGGTCAAGGTTTTGTTCTGGATTTTGTTCCATTGGTTGAGAGCCTCACCCACAGAAGTCTGGACCCAACAGTGAACTTGAGATTACTAAAGTAGTCTGTTACCAAATATGACAAGAAGACTGTTGTGCTAGTCAGTTTTAAGTGTTATTTTGGCAAGGATGTAGTATCTAGTTTTAGGGGAGAAGAAAATAACTTTCCCCCTACCCTTCTAAGTTCTCAGCTGGGAACTCAGTAACAAAAGACAGATGAACAAGAGAAAAACAAACAGAAGTTTATTAACACATCTACCTGGAGTATATGTGGTAGATACCCAGAGAGAAATGAGTAACTCTCAGAGTTAGCTTAGAATTCAGGCTTAAGTACTATCTTTAGTTTAAAGACAAAGGAGAAAAGGGTGTAGTGGAAGCTAGTTATGAAGCAGGTGAGCAGGAAAAGTATGGTAAACAAAAGTAAGGTTTGTTATGCAGATTTAAGTCCATGCCATCTCCATTGATGAGAGTTTCTGATGATTTAATCTATCTATATATCCTACAAGGGTTCTGTTTCTCTGGTGGAACCCTGACTGATCAATTGCCAAAAGGGCTGGGCCAGATAATAGATTTTTGTATTGGACTTAAAATTTATTCCTAGATGAGTAGAAGAATCAACTACCTCAGAGATAAATGTGTCACTGATCTCGGGTGGCCTCAGCCTGCAGCAGCTTGAAGCAGGTTTTCAGTTCCTGGCTAGAGACTGATGTCGGGTTGCGGTGGTGAGAGCACTGAATCCGAGTCACTAGACAAGTGGTCAGCGACAAGGCCCTGGCCCTACGGCTTTGCAGAAGAAGTATTCCCACAAAGACAGAAAGTAGTGAAACAAGTAAAGTATTTATTAGGAGAAAATAAAGAATACAATACTTATGGATAGACACACGGGCGGGCTCAGAGAGACAGTCGCGCCCTTGTGGCAATTTGAATCACTTTTATGGAGCATTTCTTCCATGTTTCCTTTGGCCAATCATTCTGATTTGCTTGGTTCAAAAATGCATATTTGGTATATCTCAGGATTTTCCCATGTGTGTCCATGCCTCTCTTAGCCAAGATGGATTCTACCCAAGAGGCCTATGGGTAAACTTGACATCATCACTTGGCATCACTGCCCTTTTGACCTCCAAGGAACCTTTCTGTGCATGTGTAGTCGGGGAGGTCTCCTGACTTCGAGAATGGGGAATATGTGGTCTCTTATTTTCTATCTGGGCAGGGCCCAGCCTGTTCTCTCAATTGTCTTGTTATTCTTTTCTCAGAGTATTGGTCCATAAGGAACTAACTCAAACCATTTGTACCGGGGGCCATCTATCTCCTGCCTCATCACCACTATTGAAAGATGACACGAATTCAATTTAAGGGCGGTTTTGGAGTTAACCATACATGCCAGTATTTTTATGCAGAAACACATCACTTTCCTTGAACAATTTATACCAAGGTGGAACTGACTATCATCCAGGTACTGAATTCATAACCATTAATCAACTACTCAGATAAACACACTACAGCTGTCACCCACAGGGTGACAGTTGATTGAATTTCCCGTGGGCAGGGAGATGAGGTGGAGGTGCGAGAAGAAAGAGGTCATCCATCAGACTTCAATCAGCATTGCTGAGCTTCACTATTCTGATGTGTCACCTGAACGATACTCTTTAGGGGAAAGTAATCAAACTGACATACGTCTGTAATCTTCTAAGAGTCAAAACCACAAAGTACACATCTAAGATGCAGAAGTAAACTGGAGAATCCAGAAGCATGTCAGTTTTAGCTTCATTAACTCTGAAGACAGAGCCCAGCAAGTAAAGTCCTACCGGGGAGTTAAGCCCCTATTCTGGTCTAGACAAGCCCAAGTTCAGTTTAAAGTCATTTACCTCTAAATTACCTTTTCCAGTGAGTCTGTTAGCAAACACAAGCTCGTGTGCCCAACACACAGTGAGGCCAAACAAAACAAAATGTCAAAGTTTGGAGCAGAGAAAGGTTTATTTCAGGGCCAAGCGAAAAGAACAGGTGGCTTCAACTCAAAACCTCCTGAACTCCCTGAGGGTTTTCTGGGAGAATTTTTTATGGGCAAAATTTAGGGTGAGGGCTGCAGGGTGTGTGACTCTGCTGATTGTCTGGTGGCGAGGAAACAGGGTGGTATTACAGGAATCTTGTGTTCAGCCTGAAGTTACCATCTTCCATCTGGTGGGGGGGGGGGGGCTTAGTTCCTGCAGAAGGACTCAAAGACATTGTTATGTTTATTCCTTGAGGTGAACCAGGACCTGCCAAGGCTGCACTATTGTTTCTTGACTGTTCCTCCCTTGTCTCTGCATTCCCTCCCTTCCCTGATTAGCAACTCTTCAAATCTGCCCTTTGGGACTCAGGGAAGGTCATGGAGGCTGGAGTCTGTTACCTACAAACAAGGAACTGGGGACACAGAAAAGCTTCCATGCCCAGGAGGCCCACAGGGTCCTGCTCAGTTTCATTATTTGATTAAAATTGTGACAACTCAAATTGTTTCTACTCTGAATTTTATTCTGCCAGTCTTAAGCTATACATTGTAAGAGTGAATTCATCAGTAATGCTGACATTTTCTTAACAGGAAATGCTGACTATTTTCCACAGGGGGCTGGTGGGATGGGGAGATGTAGGAGGGGGGAACTGGCTTTTGCTTCTTTGAAGGAAGAAAGAAATAAAAACTGCATTAAATTTAAAACCCCTACCTTATGCCACAAAAAAGGAAAATAAAATCTGAAATTGAAATCAGAGGAAAGTTATTTGTAGAAAACCTTGAGTCTTTGAAATATTCAGATTCCAAAGGAACTAAATTATTTTAAAAGGAAAAATGCAAGATCAAAGCCATGAAGAAGACTGAAGCTAAAATATCACTTCATATAAAACAGGCCACTTGAGTTAGTATATGCCTAGAGACTAAATCTGAGGGGGAAAAAAAAGACAAAGATATGACATATGAGGCCAGCTACAAAAAAGTCTGGAACAAAGTTACATTTTTGTAGGTTTTATGGAAACCCAAAGAGCGTGATTGTATGCTTTATAAAGTATGCATCACCAAAAGTTATTTCACCAGTATGAAATGAACCAGGTTTCTACAAAGTCAAAGCATTTGCTGTCCTAGAGTGAAAAGTGAAAAAAAAAAAAAAATAGACATTTTGACCACTGTGAGGTATGATTTATTTGTTTTGTTTTATTTGCAATAAAGTATTATACATAATATAATCAACAAAGATTGTAATTATAGCTGAAAATAAACAACAGTGGACAAAATTCTGATTGAATAAATTTGGGGTTTGTTTTGATGAAGAACCAAACTTCCTGCCTTTGATAAGGAAATAACAGTAATTTATCTTGGAGTGTCAAAGGTTAAGAATTGTCCTATGATTCATGGATTATCTCTCGGAATGCAGGCCTTTGGAAATTTAAAGCTTTTCAGTGACCTGATATGTCCTCCAAGTCAGAAGAGGGTAAACTGTGAAATCTCACTTTCATTTGTTCCAAATGTCCCTCTGGCCAAGATCCTGCAACAGGAGCCTGCATTTTACCTGAGTAAGTCTGTTCTATGACTTTCTGATTCGGTGTAATTAATTTGGTACTCTGATCTAGTTTCATCTCTTTATTTTTTTTTAGATGCAATGAAAAGTGATGATTAATACATCTTATTGCATGTTTAACAGAACAAAGTGATAAAATATTAAGGTTAAAGAGTTAATTTCTGTCTGGAACTTTTCTAAAGACTACAGTAAGTTCCCTACATACGAACGAGTTCTGTTCCAAGAGCACATTCGTAAGTCCAATTTGTTCCTAAGTCCAACAGAGTTAGCCTACGTACCCAACTAACACAATCAGCTATATAGTACTGTACTGTCATAGGTTTATAATATTTTTCACACAAATAATACATAAAAAACAAACAAAAAAGTGAGGAAAACATGTTTAATCTTACAGTAGTACCTTGAAAAGTACAGTAATACAGTACAACAGCTGGCATCCAGGGGCTGGCATGCATGTTCTTATATTTGAAAGTTTGCAACTTGAAGGTTCATATGTAGGGGACTTACTGTACAGTCATACTTATTGTTCCTTTTGTAGTGCCAGAAATACCATCTCATTCTACTTTACCAGGCGCTGACTACAGGTGTGTGTCTCTTTCTCTGAGAGGTCCCAGGTTCACCAATGTTCCTGGTCTGCCAGGAAATGACATCCTTTACCACCTCTAAGGCTTGCGAGTCTATACATACTAGAGTAGTGATAAAGGAAATTTGTATATCTGAACCCACGAAATGGAGGCTGCCCTCATGGCCAGGTAGCACGTTACAATTCGAAACCTAAGTCTGCCCACGCTTATGGGATCCACCTCACTGTCTAGGAAACCTAACATATACCAGTCACAATCCTCCAACTCAGCTTTAGCTAGCTCACCTTACCCCAGAGAACAGGATCTGCTAGCCTTACCAGGAAATCCCTGACCTCTTAGCCAATCATGTCTTATTTCTGCCTTGCTGCTTTTAATTCACCAAAGCTTCGAACGTGAGTTTTATAAACTCACTCCTGCCCAAAATCCCTTGGGAAGAGTGCCTCACTGAGGCACTGCGTCTCCCAATCTATGGATTGTTTTCCCTTGAATAAATGACATCAAACTTGTTATGAAATGATATGATTTTGATCATTTAGTAGTAGATATCAGACCAGTTGCCTGGAAGGACTTTGAAGCACTGTTTCCAAAGCTGGAAAACGGGCCTGTTCCTTATAATAGCCTTACTACACTTAAAGATATCTATTTTTTAAATTGTTATGGTTGAAAAATATATATAACCAAAAATTTGCCATCTTAACCAGTTTTAAGTGTACAATTCAATGGCATTAGTTACACTGACAATGTTGTACAGCGATCAGCACTACCTATTTCCAAAACTTTTTCATCACCCAAAATAAAAACTGTACCCATTAAGCAATAACTTCCTATCTCACTTTCCCCTCAGTTCCTGGTAACTTCTAATCTACTTTCTGTAATGAGTTTACTTTTAAATATGACATTTCTGGAATAGTCCTGATTACAAATTTTGGTTCCTCCAATTAAATTTTGGTGGAAAAAAGAAGAGATTCTTATTGAACCAATGCAAATAACTACATTGCCATGAAAAATATTGTTTACGGTGTTTGACCATTTATCTAATTAGTCTAGAAGACAAAGCTAATCAATATACAATCACTATTTTCTATACATTAACTATTTTTAAGTTCTGATAATGACCATTAGATTATCATCAGACTCTCTTAAGATTTTCCGTAAGTATTTTTTCCCAAATTCTGAGAGGGTTGGTTGGGGCAAGACAACATTCAAATAGAGTTTTATTTCAATTTGCACAAATGTGGCTTGTTAAATTGATGATTAGAAATAAGCCAAGGAGTGCTTCCCTGGTGACACAGTGGTTACAAATCCACCTGCCGATGCAGGGCACACAGGTTCGAGCCCTGGTCCGGGAAGATCCCACATGCCGCGGAGCAAATAAGCCCATGCGCCACAACTACTGATCCTGTACTCTACAGCCCACAAGCCACAACTACTGAGCCCACGTGCTACAACTACCGAAGCCCACGTTCCTAGAGCCCGTGCTACATAACAAACGAAGCCACCGCAATGAGAAGCCCGCGCACAGCAACGAAGAATAGCCCCCGCTCCCTGCAATTAAGAAAGCCCATGCGCAGCAATGAAGACCCAAACGCAGCCAAAAATACAAATGTAAATAAATAAATAAATAAGAAATAGGCCAAGGAGAAAGAAAATTTTTTTATAATATGCCCATGAAAAACTATAACATTAACTATAACTAAACTCCCCTTATATCAGTTACAGTCAATCCTACATAATTAATTCTTTATAGCCAGGACTTGGCTTAGAAGTCTGCTTTCACAGAGTCGTCTGTTTCTAGACTAAAGGTCTCCTGGATTTCCTAATCCAGTTCCCTGGTAGAGCCTAACAACTGTCTGTTCTGGTAGTAATGCCAGCTGATACCTGAAAACCTGTACTCTGAATGCAGGAAAGTCAATATCACTTAATGTTATCAGAGGAGACTGGTTATTATATCAAAAGACAAAATGATTACAGTCTTGACTACAATTTTAACCAAAGTGACAACGTTTTAAAATAAAAATAGCAGAACATCACACTAATTACAAGGAATGTGAGCTCTTTCAGAAAAGAACTTCTGATTTTGACTTTTAAATGTTTCCCAAACATGAGAAAATCAGCACAAAGTCACAAAAAGTTAACAAGTCCTCAGATGAAGATGTTCTCAAACACAGTTTAGACCAGACTAAAATTACCCCCCTCGTTCCAGTTACAAAGAAGAGGGGGCTAATCACGGGGGGGTTCCCCAAGTCCCATAAACATACAATAGATCATACTCAAATGGCCCCTAAAACAAAATAATCCATATCTGCATGAAGTAGAAATAAACCAGAAATAGACTCAGGGAGAGCAAAAACTCTATCACCACATGTTAAAAGTCACCTCAGAAACCAAGTAAGGCGACTGGGCACCATGAGGTGCCTTTATTCAACAATTTATTTTGTTCAATTTTATTGGGCAAATCTTTAGGGGAGTCTACATAGGTCCTCCAGAAACTATCAAACAAACAAACAAACAAAATAACTAAGCAAGAAGGGGGACGCTTAGGAAATTTAGATCAATCTATAAATGAAGATCTTACTTGCAATAAAGCATTATTCCAGGCAGATCAGCATTCAGAACAAGTAGCTTCCTGGAATAAGAAGTGAAGGCTATATTTATAGTTCAAATTCTTATATTCCAGACGACAATTCTGATTGGATAGCATTTGGGTCACTGTCAATAAAAAACAGAACTTACAGCCTTTCGTAAGAAAAAGATTATCATAGCATATTTCAGGATGTAGTTTTCAAAACTGCAGATAGTAAGATCCAACTGAGGCAAAGAGAAGAGGAGAGTAAATAAAACAGTAAACAAGAAAAATACACATGCATGCACATATAGCACATGTTACATATAACATATGTAATATATACACATATATAATAAAACATGAGTACATTTTATTATTATCAATGTCTGTGTTTTAGCATGTAGACAGACTCTTTTCTTACAATTCAGTAAAAGTATAAAATAAAATCTGAGCTAAAAAAATCTTAGGTTTAGTTTGCTGCCAAAACCCACAGTCTTTCTAGTTATTCTATCATGAAAATATACACTGGGCATGGAATCTTTATCTTGATTTTGGTGACAAATACATGTTTTTCCATGATTGTTTACAATTCTTCATTCAGTTGTCCCACAAAATAGCTCTGGTTGTGAGGGAAACTTGCATTTAAAACCAAACTGAATCTGTCTAGCTTCCTCATCACTGTAGTAAAATGAATTTTAATGCTCACTTTTAACAATACAACTACTTCATTACTCACATTCTCTAAAAATGTAACACAAGCACATTTCTGAATATGAATTTGCAATGCATTGCTTATTTAAAAGACTCCATTCTTCCAAGAGCAGGTAAACTTCATTAACTCAGGCTATTCAAAGGGACAACAGTCAAAATAGTAAAATATTTACAAATACACAAACAAGTTCTCATTTAGAGGACATTTATTGAGCACCTATTTGGTGCTGGCCATTATGCCAAACACCACTGGTAGGCAATTAGGAAGCTATGAACATTGTCTTGTAGCAGATTTTTCATAAGAACACAAATGTAACCAAGAGTAACCAAATTACACCGGAAGTGCTATGATGCAGTATAAATAAAATGCTATGCCCATTCAGAATGAGGAATATCTAACTACCTCAGTCTTACAAATCTGTAAATGAATTCATAAGGTCTTGAAGAGTAGGAAGAATATTGCCATCCTAGAATGGACAAAAGTAGCTCAAGGAGAATCACTGTAAAACAAAACGACCTAACTATTTCCTCATTAAAAAATATCTCAAATATGTCCACTCCTATCCACAGCCACTGCTACCAGCCTAGCCTAAGCCACTGTCTTCCCTCACCAGGACTTCTGTAATTCTCACTAACTAACATCATCCCATCTTGTTTCGTTATATGAATCCCCCAGAGCAGACATAGAATTTTTATTTTTATTTTTTGTGTATATTGAACCTTGTCACTACTGCTTAAAGTTTTTCATTGCGTGAATGAAATCCAAACTCCTTATCAAAGCCTAGATAATCTTCCCATTCTTCCCACTTCAAGCTCCACACCACTACTTGGCTGTGATATATGGGTCATCTTTAAGCTCTTTCTCCCAACTAATTTATTTCCTTGTGAAGCCATATTTCTAAATGCTCACATGCATTTCAAAATCAGAATCTATTTTGAAATATCAGAATAATATTTTTGGGCGTTTTTTTTTTAATTTATTTATTTTATTTTTGGCTGTGTTGGGTCTTCGTTTCTGTGCGAGGGCTTTCTCTAGTTGTGGCAAGTGGGGGGCCACTCTTCATCACAGTGCACGGGCCTCTCACTGTCGCGGCCTCTCTTGTTGTGGAGCACAGGCTCCAGACACGTAGGCTCAGTAGTTGTGGCTCACGGGCCCAGTTGCTCCGCGGCATGTGGAATCTTCCCAGACCAGGGCTCGAACCCATATCCCCTGCATTGGCAGGCAGATTCTCAACCACTGCGCCACCAGGGAAGCCCCAGAATAATATTTTTTAAGGGTGGCCAATTGTTCGGTACTTTCTTTTTTATCGTATTAGAAACATATGATTTCAGAGAAAAGGTATCAGATTTATAACTATATGGGAAACCTATTTGTTTACTAGATGTGCTTTTAAAAAATTGAAAGAAATAGTATTTTCTTAAACTTGAAATCATATTTGAATTGCAAAAGAGGCTTCCTGTACTCATGAACTAGATCATTCAGACTGCCCTTTCCAGTGAGGATAACTAAAAAAACCATTTTTTTACATTATAGACATAAACTTTGTAGGAAATGGAGAGCTAACAAGTCCATGCAGAATTATTGGCCCAAGATTTGGGAGACCATGGAAATCCAGAAATGTAAGTCAGGCATTTGAGACCACTTTCCTCTTGGACTTTTAATAATTCCACTGGCAGTAGGGCAGTAGGGAGGCTGACAGACTGGGGAAGGGGGAGACAAATACGAGTCCAGAGCAGACAGAGGTTTGTTTCTAAACTCTCCTGCGTGGGCGAGGACCTGAAATTTACAAGTTAGGTATCAACCAGGCCTCACAGGGATTGCATCTCAACTTTGAATTACTCACTCATCAAAATTAGATTAAGGAGACCCCCTGCCCAGAGGTCTAAAAACTATAGATGTTGGGTTCAAGCAAATAAATTCCCTTTCCTTCTGGAGAAGTAAAACACCATCCTAGGACTCAAGTTATTTCTGTAAATAATTTTTCAAATACTATGTCTGGGATGCAATAAAAAAATAATTGGGCCCATGAAGAAACAAGACACCTTGATTGAAAACCAAAAAAAGTAGCAAACAATAGAAACAGATCCATTTTCTGGAAGTGGAAGAAAAGTACCAAAATATATTAAGCTTTGTTAAGTAGAGGATAAATACTGCAATTTCTAAGATAATAACTAAAAGAATAGTAAAAGTCTATATAACTTCTAAGGTTAATAATGACCAAAATATTAGAATAATAAAAAGTCTGATGAAAAGAAGTCGAGAAAACAGAGGAAAGAAAACATCATACAAGTGAAACAAATAGAAAACAAGCAGGAGTATAATGTATTTACAATTAAGGATCTAGATAGTTCATCTAAAAAAGTAAATCTTGTCAAAATAGATGAAAGAAGAGAGCACAGCACGCTGGAAAGGATGAGAGGTGAGGAAGCATCCTCAGGGTTAAAAAACAAGCAATGCCATTTGATGGATTTGTAATCTTGAGAAAATTACTTAATCTCTCTGGGTCTCTCTTTCCATTCCGTAAAGTGGCAAGTAACACACAGATATATCTCGAAGATATATATTGCAGGTTCAGTTCCAGACCAAGGCAACAAAGTGAATATCTCAGTAAAGTGAGCCACGGGATTTTTTTTGGTTTTCCCACGTATATAAAAGTTATGTTTACACTATACTGTAGTCTATTAAATTTGCAATAAATTTTGTCTAAGAAAACAATGTAAATAACTTAATTTTAACATATTTTATTGTTAAAAAATGCTAACCATCATTTGAGCCTTCAGCAAGTTATAATCTTTTTGCTGGTGGTGGGTCTTGCCTCGACGTTGATGGCTGCTGACTGATCAGGGTGATGGCTGCTAAAAGTTGGGGTGACTGCAGTGATTTCTTAAAATAAGACAACAATGAAGTTCACTACATCAATGGACTCCTCCTTTTACAAAAGATTTCTCTATAGCATGCAATGCTGTTAGATAGCATTTTACCCACAGTAGAACTTCTTTCAAAATTGGAGTTAATTCTTGTAAACCCTGCCACTGCTTTATCAACTAAGTTTGTATAATATTCTAAATCCTTTGTTGTCATTTCAACAATCTTCACAGCATCTTCACTAGGGAGTAGATTCCATCTCAAGGAACCACTTTCTTTGCTCATCCATAAGGAGCAGCTCTTCATTCCTTAAAGTTTTATCATGAGATTGCAGCAATTCAGTCACATCTTCAGACTCCACTTCTAATTCTAGTTCTCTTTCTATTTCAACCACATCCGCAGTTACTTCCTCCACTGATGTCTTAAACCCTTCAAAGTCATCTATGACAGTTGGAATCAATTTCTTCCATATTCCTGTGAATGTTAATATTTTGACCTCTTCCCATGAACCATGAATGTTCTTAAGGACATCTAGAATGGTGAATCCTTTTCAGAAAATTTTCAATTTACTTTGCACAGATTCATCAAAGGAATCACTACCTATGGTAGTTATAACCTTACAAAACGTATTTCTTAAAGAATGATACTTAAACGTCAAAATTATTCCTTGATCCATGTGTTGCAGAATGGATGTTGTGTAAGCAGGAATAAAAACAACATTCATCTCATTGTACATCTCCATCAGCGCTTTTGGAAAACCAGATGCCTTGTCAATAAACATTAAAATTTTGAAAGAAGTCTTTTTTTCTGAGCAGTAGGTCTTAACAGTGGGCTTAAAATATTCAATAAATAATGTTGTAAACAGATGTGCTGTTATCCAGCCTTTGTGGTTCCATTATAGGCAGAGTAGAGTCAGCATAATTCTTAAGGGCCCTGGTGTTATTGGAACGGTAAACAGGCATTGCCTTCAATTTAAAGTCACTGCTTTAGCCTCTAACAAGAGGGTCAGCCTGTCTTTTGAAGCTTTGAAGCCAGGCATTGACTTTTCAGGAACTTTTCCTTTGCACTCACAACTTGGCTATTTGGCTCAAGAGGCCTAAGTTCTGGCCTATCTCAGCTTTTGACACTCCTTCCTCACTAAACTTAATCATTTATTGCTTATGATTTAAAGTGAGAAACCTGTGACTCTTCCTTTCTGAACACTTAGAGGCCACTGTAGGGTTATTAATTAGCTTGATTTCAATATTGTCATGTCTCAGGGAATAGATAGGCTCGAGGAGAGGGAGAGAGATGGGGGAACAGCTGGTCAGTGGAGTAGGCAGAACACACGTAACATTTATCGATTAAGTTTGCCATCTTACGTGGGCATGGTTCATGGTACCTCAAAATAATTACAATGGTAACATCAAAGATCACTGATCATAAATCACCATAACAAACATATCAATAATAATAATGAAAAAGTTTGAAAGGTTGTGAGAATTATCAAAATGTGACACAGAAACACAAAGTGAGCAAATGCTATTGAAAAGACGGTGCTGATAGATCTTCCCCAGTAGGATGGCCACAAACCTTCAATTTGTAAAACACGCAATATCTGCAAAGCACATGAAAACGAAGCACAATAAAATGAGTTACGCCTGTACACATAAGTTATATCTCCAGGGGCGGTTAGGCGGTGAGGCCCCAGATGCAGTAAGGCCCCAGGTGCAGTGCCTGGCACACTGGAGCGCTCCTGCGTCCTTCCCCTATAAGATAAATGTATTAGATAAGACCCAGTTTTCTTATAATCAGATTCACTTAAAGTGAAGTGCATTTTTAATTTTAAAGTTACTTTACATGATTAGGTCTACTTAGCTCTAAAGAGGAATAGAGCTATTATAAAACATTAATTGGGTCATTGAAGTACATGGCATGAAGCTTGATACATAATTAAAATAACTAAATATGTCCTAATACATCTCTTTGAATGTTTTATTGATATCGCTGGCTGAATATGAGAAGTAGGTGTGATTTTGCTGTCTTTGTGGGTCAGATTTCATTATATAAATGTCTCAATTTTAATCAGGCAGTTATTATGTTAATGTATTCCATTAACAGTGGATATTTATTTTCCACACCTAACAATCTACAATCTGGAAAACTAATTTAAATAGAACTTTTTATAGCAATTCTGTGAAAACTGTGTATATTCATTAAATTAAGGATCACTTTGCATGCCAGCACATCCAAATTGTATTTTGAAATGATGCAGGATAAACAACAGATGTGTCCAAGATATATTTTTCTTCAGTTGCTAAGGCGACATTGTTCAGTTTCAAAAGAGTGAGGTGATGCAGAAAAAAAGACCAGGAAATAACTTCTTTGGGCACTTGATTCAATAAGAAGGTACCCTTCATATTTGCCATTATAACGTGGCCAGTATGGTTCTGAAATATTCTCATATTGTATTATCTGTGCTAGGTTTTATGTTTTATTATTTTGTCAAAATAGCAAGTTATTCTAGGGCACAATTTTGGACAGCTCTCCATATATTTCCACCTCAATTTACTCTTTACTGCTTACCTCCGCAAAGATCTGACATGGGTCTCAGCATTTCTCAAGCTGAGGGTGTAATTCTGATGGTGACGAAGATAAAATTCTAAGAATTGTGGAGATTTCCAACTATCAGGAAGAACTAGTTTGGTAACAGGGTGCCTATTTTCTCATTCTCTTCTTATTCAGATCTTTCTCTTCTCTCATGCATTCCTGATTACTGTCCACCCTCAATATGTACTTACTTCTCTCCCATTTGTACAAGTTCATTCAGTGTCTTTTTATTTATTTATTTATTATTATTATTATTTTGGCTGTGTTGGGTCTTCATTGCTGCATGTGGGCTTTCTCTAGTTGCAGTGAGCGGGGGCTATTTTTTGTTGCAGTGCGCAGGCTTCTCATTGCAGTGGCTTCTCTTGTTGTGGAGCATGGACTCTAGGTGTGTGGACTTCAGTAGTTGTGGCTCATGGGCTGTAGAGAGCAGGCTCAGTAGTTGTGGTGCACAGGCTTAGTTGCTCCGCGGCATGTAGGATCTTCCTGGACCAGGGCTCGAACCCATGTCCTCTGCATTGGCAGGCGAATTCTTAACCACTGTGTCACCAGGGAAGTCCCTCAGTGTCTTTTTTAACTCCTCTTGGACCAAACAAGGGGAATATCTTGCCAGCATTTTTTAGGATAACACAGAAATTACCATTTACAGTTGCCCCTTGAACAATGTGGGCTTCAACTGTGTGCATCTACTTATATGCAGTTTTTTTTCAATAAGTATATTGGAACATTTTTTGGAGATTTGTGACAATTTGAAAAAAAACCTGCAGTTGAACCACGTAGCCTAGAAATATCAAAAAAAATTAAGAAAAATTTAGGTATGTCATGAATGCACAAAATATTTGTAGATACTAGTCTCTTTTATTACTACAACAAAATATATACAAATCTATTATAAAAAGTTAAAATTTATCAAAATTTAAACGCACGCAAACATTTCCAGATCGTACATGGTGCCATTTGCAGTCCAGAGAAATGTAAACAAACATAAAGATGTAGTGATAAATCATATCTGCATAAAACTAACTAGTACATACTGCACTACTGGAACAACTTCGTAGGCACTTCTTGTTGCTACTGCGACAAGTATTCACTTAAAACACCATTCGATGCTAATCATCTCCATGTGAGTAGTTCATCTCTTCAGTAAGTTACATATCCAGTAAAAAGTGATCTCTTGAGGTTCTTGTGTATTTTATATCATGTTTAGTGCAATACCGTAAACCTTGACTAACACCATGGGATGCATACGATGTGCTACTAGTGATGCTGGAAGTGCTCCCAAGAAGCAGAGAATAGTCATGACATTATAAGAAAAAGTTGGATTGCTTGATATGTACCATAGTTGAGGTCTGTGCTGTGTATACCCACCATTGCACGATATATGAATCCAAAATAAGGGCTACTGCAAAAAAAGAAAAGGAAATGTGTGAAGGCATTGCTGCAGCTATGCTATCAGGTGTGAACACCTTGCACTTTTTTTTAAATATCTTTTTATCTCATATTGAAAATGCTGCTTGTATGTAGATGCAGGATTGCTATATGAAAGATATCTATAGACTCTAATATAATTTGAGAAAAAGCAAAGTCATTTTATGACAACTTAAAGCAAAAGGAAGGTGAAGGGTCTAAAGGTGGAGAATTTACTGCCAGAAAAAGATGTTTAGATAATTTTAGAAAAAGATTTGACTTTAATAGAAGTATCCAGATAACAGGAGAAGCAGCTTCTGCTGACCATGTGGCAGCAGATAAGTTTCCAGATGCCATTAAGAAAATCATTGAAGAGAAAGGATATCTGCCTGGACTAGTTTTTAATGCAAACGAAATCACCCTATCCTGAGGGAAAAAAAAGAAGTCACTAAGGACAGTTTTTAGTAAGGAGTAAAAGGGAACACCAGGATTTAAGGCAGGTAGGGATAGGTTAACTCTACCGTTTTATGTAAATGCAGTCAAGTTTATGATCAGGGCTGCCTTTATCTATAAAGCTGCCAATTCCTGAGCCTTGAAAGGAAAAGATAAACACCAGCTGCTAGTCTTTTCATCACACAAGAAGGCCTGGACCAAAGAACGCTTTTTCTGGATTGGTTCCATCAATGCCTTGTCTCTGAGGTCAGGAAGTATCCTCCCAGTAAAGAACTTCCTTTTAAAGTTATTTTCATACTGAACAAGGCCCCTGGCACCCAGGACCCCGTGGGTTCAACATCGAAGGCATCAATGTGGTCTACTTGCCTCCAAACACAATGTCTTTAATTCAGATTAGGGGCTCATAAAGACCTTCAAGGCTTATTACACATAGTGCTCTATGGAAAGCATTGCTAACGCTCTGGAAGAGAACCTCAATACAGAGAACATCATGAAGGTCTGGAAGGATTACACCATTGAAGATGCCATCAGTGTTATAGAAAAAGCAGTGAAAGCCATCAAGCCCCAAACAATAAATTCCTTCCGGAAAAAAAAAAAAAAAAACTATGTCCAGATGTTATGCATGACTTCACAGGATTTACAACACAGCCAATCAGGGAAATCATAGAAGAGGTTATGGATATAACAAAAAAAGATGGGAAGTTTCCAAAATATGGAGATGAGTGCTTCCAAACCAGTGCCAGATGATAAGAAAGAAGACATAGAAGAAGCAGTGCCAGGAAACAAATTGACATTAGACAATCTGGCAGAAGGCTTCCAATTATTCAAGACTGTTTTTGACTTCTTTTATGACATGGAACTTCTATGATACAGGCACTGAAACTAAAGCAAATGGTGGAAGAGGACTGGTACCATATAGAAACATTGTTTAAGAATAGGGCTTCCCTGGTAGCGCAGTGGTTGAGAGTCCGCCTGCCGATGCAGGGGACACGGGTTCGTGTCCCGGTCCGGGAGGATCCCACATGCCGCGGAACGGCTGGGCCCGTGAGCCATGGCCGCTGAGCCTGCGCGTCCGGAGCCTGTGCTCCGCGACGGAAGAGGCCACAACAGTGAGAGGCCCGGGTACCGCAAAAAAATAAAAACATTAAAAAATAAAAAAGCAAAAAGTCAGACAGAAGTTACAATGTATTTCCATAAAGTTACACTGAGTGTGGCAGCCTCTCCTGCCTTCCCTTCCAGCTCCTCCACCTCTGCCGCTCCTGAGACAGCAAGACCAGCCCCTCTTCTTCTTCCTCCTCTTCGATGGACTGAATGTGAAGATGAGGAGGATGAAGCCCTTTATGATGATCCACCTCCACTTAATGAATAATAAATAACTATCTGTACACTTAGTAAACTTATCTGTTGTCTATGTGTATGAGTGTCTTCATGGGAAAACCTAATAACTGTATGTCAAGAACAGTATGAGACATTTTTGTGTCATGATCATCACCATCACTTAAGTATTCATTGTGTAGAACATCGTGTGCAGTGTGCAGTGAAGTGGCCAGCCTAACCTTACATAGGCATAAGGCGAGTAATATTTAATATAAAATTAATAATGTGCTAGTTTCTTACAGTTTTATAACTTTGCTTTCGAAGAATTACATTACCATACAGGATGCCTCTCTCTCTCTTGCAATTGGAGAAACTGTGTATCAGCTTCTCATCACAGGTAAGTGGCTTTTTAAAAAATGGAACAGTGTTTCTAATACTGTATTGTGAATACAACTCTAATATTGTATGCCATAAAAATTTTATAATCATTCATTCATTAGTGTATAAGCTAGGCTACAATGAAGATATTGTATCGATTACACTAGGCTACCATTAAGCAATCATATTGCTTCTTTGTTATCAATGAATGCATAAATCGTTATACCTGTAAGTCAATATGAATTTCTTTTTTGCATTATCTCTTCATTTTTGATGTCTAGTGTTGATAATATGTATAATATCTATAGTGTTTTGTAGCATATAAGACAATATTGATGTAGGTACTGACAGATGATTCATCTTGTAAACAAATGATGTAACCTTATGGTATTGATAAATACAGTACAGTACTGTGAATGTATTTTCTCTGCCTTATGATATTCTTACTAACATATTCTTTTCTCTAGCTTATTTAATTGTAACAATACAGTATATAATACATATAACATACAAAATATGTTAATCAACTAACTGTTCATGTTATCAGTAAGGCTTCTGGTCAACACTAGGCTATTAGTAGTTAAATTTGGGGGGGGGTCAAAGTTATGCTCAGATTTTCTACTACAAGAGTGGGGGTACTCCTAACCGCTGCATTGTTCAAGGGTCAACTGTAGTCATTATTTTCATTTTTGTTGGTGGGGTCATGTGAGATAGCAAGAAACATGGGTCTTCCTCAGATAGTCCAGAGTATAAAGGTTCAGAGAACCAGAGTGTGCCTCCAGATTATCCAACATGAAAATATCAGCACAACCTGAGTGGGATTTATAAGAAGAGAACTGTAGAAAGCAGTTACAGAGCTAGGTGATACCCATCAATAGAAAAAAAAAGAAATTAACTATGATTCCAGAAAGAATGTTGTTGGTTAACACATTTGGCCTTATTCCTTGACTGTCCATTAGGTTATTTTAGTATTTAGTAAAAGACTTGCTAGAGCTGTATTATGAAAAGGCAGTGAGAAGGAATTTTAAAATGGTGTAAGAGTCCATGTGTCTATATATATGAAGCACACTTAAGGTTAAATGTCTGAAAACACTTTTTTAGAAATAATTTTACCAAAAACAAGATTCTCACAGGAGGTGTTATTTTATGTGAGACTGTGTGACAATAATAGTTCTTTTCTGAGATGCTTAAAACTTGAAGTAAAATTGGAATGTTATCTCAACCTCTACACTATTTAACTGTGTAAAGTCTATCTTGAAGATTTCATTATCATATTAAATGGTCTCCTTTGATCTTGGAATGTAAAAAAATAAATAAACATTAAAATTGCCCCTTACTAAAATGTGCACAATGTTAACAATTTTAGAAGGTGAATATTACATCTTATTATTAAAACATTAAAAAGTTTTAAATGTGACTCAAACAGCACATCGCTGTAAGAATTTATAAACACTAAACCACATCTTTTCTTGATCACACAAATTTTAAAAGTAGAGACTGAGAAATGTGTGGCATATTTTGAAGACATCTCACTTAAAATGCCTAGTAATAGGGGAAAAAAATGATTTCTCCATTTGCTAGTTGATTTGGGTTTTTCAGATGACATTTAATATGTGTTTTAGAGGTGGGATTTTATCAATGGCATTTTCTCTAATATTTATTATTTCTTCCAAATCTATTGTTATTTCAATATTTGGAACAAAACAAGACATCTAGGAATAAGAGAACAAAACAATTTTATTGTGGTAGTGCTAGCAAAGACAGTCCTAAATCCTAGCTAAACTATTTTGTGGGTTAAATTCCAATAGAAAAATAAGACTGTTGCCCAGAGACTCTGAAATACAAGTCATTTCTTTGAAACAAATTAAAATAATCAGCAAATAGAAAAAAGAGAGAAAATAATAGAATAAGCAGGATTTACATATTTATTGGAAGGATAATTAAACTAAAAATTCCAATTATGGTGATTCATTTGGAACAATTTTAAAAACTCACAACCTTATCAATTTTGAAAAAAATAAAAGTTCTATAAACCACAAAGGAAATTTTATATGTATTACTTTTAAGCTATTATATATTTAACCCTAAAGCTTTGCTAGAAATATTTTAAAGGGGGGGGTAAGGGAACATTTTGGAAGTTATTTGGCCCAATTAAGTCCCATATTCCCACACAGAAAGGATAAAGAAGAAGATAAGAGGAGTAGAAGATAAGAGGTGAAGGGGTAAATTGTGAATGGGGTAAGGAGAGAAAACAGAAGAGGAAAAGAGAGAAGTGGAGAATGTGGTCATGGTCTCATGGAATACAAGCTCACTCTAGTACATCACTAGATAATATAGATACACCTGCAGCAAATTTGATTAAGAAAGAAAAAAAGAAGAAGAAGAAATGAAACAAATCAAACAATTGTTGGTTCACAAATTGAACCCTAGGCATGGAGGGCAAGGAGCGTCTGCAGAAAGAGGCAGACCACTTCAGATTGATAGGTGGCAGTTTAATAAGCAAGGAAACTTTCTTACATATGAGGCTTGTCTAGGGTGGCAGCAAGATGAGTAGATCTCAGCACCCACCTGCCAGAATCTTAAACCATTGTATAGGGGCCTTAACTGGGTTTAGTCACCTATCCCATCCAGATGGTCTCAACAACACAGCCTCTCTCAAGGCTGAGTCCTTAAAAGTGGCTCCCACTGTGGTTAACAGTGGGCAGAATGTACTTTCCAAGAATAGGGAAGGGAGGGAGGAGCCTCCAATTACTTGGGTCTAGCTCTCTGGTCAACTGGCCATCGCATCCTCTTGGTGACCTCCTTCAACAACAATTTAGAAATTATAAAGGAGACCTAACTATATCCAAAGATTTTTTTCAAAAAAAAATAAGAATCAGGTATAACTTTACAACAGTAAATTTGAAATTCTCTCTAAAATCAAATTTTTAAGGAAAATAAAAAAATGCACCTCAAGAATAAGCAATGTACTCTTTCTGGAAAATAAAAAGGCACAGAAGACAAACTCTCTCAAAACCATACATGAAAATGCAAGTTATTACTGGCAAGTTTTACCAAACCTTCAGAAACAGATATATCCTATATTATATAAACTGTTCCAGAGCAGAGAAATATATGTGGTCGAGAAATGTTAAGGCTCTCAGCTGAGGAAAGGGGGTACTAAGGGCTCTCTATTCTAAATTCAAAAACCTTCAAGTAGATGGTATATGCCACTAGGACATATGCTAGTGAAGTAAGACCAAAAACCAGAAAACAAAACCAAAAACCACACAGGTACAAATAGTAGAAAGAAATCATAGTTTTCAATGTGTTACTCTATTTAGCAAATGCAAGAAAATAGTTAAACAAAATAGAATTAATGCAAAATTTCAGTCAAGTAACTAGCTTCAGGATAAACATAAATTTGATGAGTTTCATACACAGTAGTAATAAGAATCAGTAAGTAAATATATTATTAAAAAGGAATCCATGTAAAATAGCAACTATATATATATTTAAAACTCATAGTAATACATCTAAAAGAACAATTCAATAGGAATATTACAAGGATATTAGAAAGGTACAAAATATATAGGGATACAGAACATGCGCTGGAAAAACATTCAATATTTTGAAGACATCAGTTCTTCTCTAGGCAAACTCAATGAGAATCCAAAGATTTTTTAAAACAAAACTCAACAAATTAATTACTAATTTTAATCCAAGAAAAAAAAGTGCTGGAGCTGAACCAAAAATTTTTGAAGAGAAAAATGAAAAAGGATTTGCTCTACTGAAATTTAAAACAAGCTATAAAATTTTAAATTTCTTTGGTTTTGGTAAATATCAGACAAATATATCAATGGAACATAATAAAAAGTTCAGAACTACACTTGTATATTTATTTGAATTTATTAGACAATAAAAATATTTCACATTATTAAAATGATAAATTATTCAATCAACTATGTTTGATAACCTGACTGTCCATTCACATGATTCACAAAAAATAAACTGTCTATGGATTAAATTTCTAAATAAAAAATTTGGGAAAAACTGTGGAAATATTAAACTATAACATAGGTTATTTTGGTTATGTCCTGATGTCAGGAACGCCTTCAAAAATCAAAACATTAAATGCAAAGTTATGGGAAAAATTGTTTGTAATTTTAACTACATCTAAATTTAAAACTTCTGCATGAAGTTAAATCTTAAATTTAAAAGATAAATGGAAATCAAAAAGAAAGTTAAAAATAAATGAAAAACAAGAAGAAAATATGCTAAACAGGTAAAATATTTCCAGAGTACATACTCAATCAAAAAGGTGGAAGTGTATAAACAAACTCTATTGTCACAATTCACAAAAGACAGAATATAAAGTAAATCATAATGAGCTACTTTTACCCATTGGATTAGCAGAAATGATAAAGTTAGACCACATCAATGTTTCTGATGCAGGCAAAAGAGTTTTCTAATACTCTTGATGGTGGAAATTTAATTAATACAGCCATATTGGTCATCTCTAATAATATGTAAAAAGTGTGGACTCAGTAATCTGACAGCTCTCTATCCTAGATGACTACACATAAATGTGTAAACAGGAACAAGTACAACAGAATAAAAAACAAAACAATCAAAATTTTTACCAATAGGGATGGCTAAATAACCTATATGGTATAGCCACATGTTGAAGTACAACACAGCAGTAAAAAGTAACATGATAATATCATATTGAGATATGGAACAATTCCCCAAGAAATTATAGAAAAGAAAGTTATAGAAAAATATATACAAGATTTATGCAAATAGATGCAATATATATTTTCTATATGCATTTATATGTCTCTAAATTATATAGAAAATAAGACTGATAAGGTGGTTATCTTCAGGAAAGAAATTGGGATCTTTAAGTAAGTATGCAGATTTTTGGTTTATATTCATGAATTATTTTTGTTATTAAAAATAAATTTTAAAATCATTTTTTTAAAGCCAGGGAAAAACAATGCAAAATTAAATCCAGCAGGCTTTTAAATATGGCAGAAATTGTATCTCATTACTTAAAGAAAAATATCAACTTATTTCTATATAGCCATCCACATAAATCATGTGAAATCAAACCCATATTTTCATGCATGGAGACTATTCATAAGCGTTTGAGGCTTTTATACCTCTATCTGGAGTATAGAGTATACACAGCACATCTGGGACTTGTTTTTAATGCTATAGCAGGGTTTTTTGCAATTAAAGAGAATTCATGAAAACAAAATCTAACTTAAATGACTCTTTCTTTACTCTGAAAGACCCAAGAGAAAAGCATACAGTTAAAAATATTACTCTTTGGTCTAAGTGACTATTGTAATATGTTCAACAGGCCAAGACTCAAGTATGTCAACAAATTGGAGAAAGCAACTTTCTTGAAGGAGGGTAATTTTATTAACAGAGGTTGTGTTCCCTGAGGAAGTATAAAAGAGGGTGAAATAGTAATAGTGCCAGCATCACTTGAAGAAATTACTTTTTAAATGTGAGGTATTTTTCCAAGGCTGTGTCAAAGATTTCTGTACCAGTTTCAATTCAATATTTATTTAGTGCCTCTCTGTTAGGATACATAAGCAGAATTCTTAAAATCTGAAATTTATAAACTGGTTGGGAAGATGAAGTCTACAAATACAAAACAATAAGGAACATTAGAAAATAATATATTTTCAAGTGTTAATTGAGGTGAGGAGATATATAATGCTATAATAAGTCCATACTGGAATGAGTCATTGTTACCTGGAAATATTAATTCATTGAATACATTGAAAAAAGACTTAAATTCTTATTGTCAATCATCTACACAAATTTTGATCTCTACATTATCCCTGCCAAGAGTACATCTATCTTGAAAAAACTAATTTCAGTGTGTATCAGGGAATTCACAAACCATTATGGACCAGCTCAGAAGATTCTTAGACTGAGTTGAAATCTGCTTCCCCATGGCTCTCAGCCGTACATACAGTCAAACAGAAAATAGTATATAATCTTGCTTTTTATATGATAGTCTTCAAATGCTTGAAGACTTCCTACCCCAAGAGTCTTCTAATCTCCAGGATAAACATTTGGTCTGTAATCATGTGATCTTGATTTGCGTTCCCTCTTCACCTAGTCACTCTCCTTTCCTAGTGTTTTAAGTCTTTCTGTACCTGACCATGTTGGGATTCCTTTTGTTGTAATAAATAGAAGGAAACCTGAGTTTTATAACCAAAAATTATTTATGGGGGGAGGGGAGAGTAGTTAGAAGAATGCAAGGGAATCATATTGATGCCAAGGTAGAGAATTCATCTTTTCCACAGAAGATTAGAAGGAGGACTAGAAGCCATCATGAGCCAGGGCTCTCCACTTCTCATGTCTCTTTACCTCTGTGTATCAATTTTCTTCTTCCTCATTCTCCTCCTTCTTGAAATCTTTGCTCGCTAATTTGTTCTGTTGCCTAATTTTAATGTTAGAATAGAGATTCTCACAGCTCCAAGTCTCAATATTATGGATCCAGCCCCACAGGACTTTTTCATGTAGTCTTCCCTGAAAAGGTTTCTGATATGTTACAGTTTGGATGTGAGGGGCAACCTCTTGTCTCCTAATCCAGAACTCTGGTTCTAAGGGTTGGGGGCTGGGGAGGTGGAGTTGTGTTGTTCAAAATGGCTGCTTAAAGGCCCAACCTGGGACTTGGGTACAAGTAAGAGAATCATGACAAGTTGGGCAGATGGCTTGAAAGGTGAAACTCACAGCTAAAATATAAAACTCCAGGACTGATCTAGTCAACATCACAATGGTAACATCATGTCAGACATGAAATTACTGTAATTCATCTTCCAAATTAAGAAACTGAGATAAAGAGAAATTGAGTCTTAAAGTTGTGTAGTTAGTTTTGTGGCTGAATAAGGATGGCAATACATTTCTTCTGAATCCCACTATATCCCTCCTGAAGGGTCTTCATAGAGAGATTTCTCTAACAAAATATTTCTCCCACTAAAATCTGAGAAAAGAATGGCTATTAGACCTAATGATGTAAAGGAAGGCAAGAGAAAATAGTCAAAATCCTCGAATGAATATTATTTCATAGTGAAGTATTACTGCAAGGACTCCTATTTGCATATAAAATGTCAGGAACATGAAAACTTGCCTAACATAAACACAGAACAAATTCTAAATTATTTTAATATTTAGAACTAGGTAATTGACCCTTCTTTGTTATAGGCACCCTAAATAATTTACCTAAGTGAGAACATCCAATAATTTTCAAAAGATACAAGGTTCAAATGGTTTTAACCCATTATTCTCTATTTCATTTTTGAATCTGATTTTCCATCTTGTACTGTCTATATTTTCTTATTTTCTGTATTTCTGACGCTCTGGAATTTGGGGGCTAGATTTTGGAAGGACTGCCCCTCCTAGAGCTACCTGATTCTTAGAGATAGCAAACTACTCCCCTGTGAGTCTTTGATATACCAACCAACCAATCTAGAGCTCACATCCTCAATTATCTCCTTTATCAAACCCTCCCACACCAAGCCAGTATTCCCCTTGCCTTAAATCACCCCAGGGCAGGTACTAGATAACTAAGGACTACCTCTATAGCATCCACTGAAATTATTCAAACTAGCCAATCCTGAACTTAGCATACCTAGCTTGATTCATCCATTCCTTCTTGCAAAACTTCAATAAAGGCTCTGGGCTATGTTCTCCCTCCCTCTTTTCCACCTCCTGACCCTGGTCCTTCCCTATGTGAACCCCTGTGGCATGGTGTTTCTCCTGTTTCTTGGAATCTGTGAAAATAAACTTCCTCCTTCATGACAATTATTTCCATATCTTCTGTTGTACCATAACTGATTGAAATAAATCTCAGGCATGTTTTAGAAAACCTCTTAACCTTAAAGATTTGTAATGAAAAAATGGTAAAACCAAAGTACTCAAAAATGGTAGATATTGATCTGAAAATATATATTTTTCTGGCTTACAAGTGAAAAGCTCCCAAACACATTTTTAAAAATTCTATCCAAGTTCCTAGGATCTCTAGAAGAGAAATTGCAACTCCTTTCAATGTATTTTGAGTTTATTGACCCCTCTCTCAGGCATTGCACATTTGCAGTTATTCTAAATCCTTCAATCTTCTACTTAAGATCTGTGTGATTGGTTTTTATCATCTCCTTCAAGGCTAGAAGAAGTTAGTTTTCACTATGAGTTCTCTGATGGGGAGGAAAAAAAGAGAAGCCATATCCTTCCCCTCTTTTGTTCTCCTGAGGAGCTAGTTTGAGGCTTGTGCTTTAGGGAGACTGAGTTCCTGGTTGCTGATAAAAGAATCCAGCTACTCTTTCAAACAAATCATCTGAGAGTCCTTTGCTTCCATCACGTAAAGGCCAGCATGGCCAGTGTGTGCAGTTCCACCTAGAAATCGTGACAGGGAACAGCTGTTCTTCTCTCACCCTAACACCTGGGCACATTAGAGATGTGTCAGTAAGATGTGTCACTTGAGTGTTTACTTGTCTAATAGAGCTACAACACAATTCCAGTTAAACGTGAAGAGAAAGATAATCACACAGATTATGACAGATTTCTCCACTCTAGTAAAATCATATTTGCTCTATAAGATGTGCTTTGACCACCCATTTGATATTTAATGTTTCACTTTTACATTTTGAGAATTTTAATTTTTATGCATGTTTTAAATAATTAGAGGGAACATTTAAAGTTACTTTTAGTTATTTAATTTTTTAATTAAAATGTAATTTAGGTATATTTAAGAAATAGTGTAGTAATTTTTCTGAGCTGAAGGCTTCCTGAAAATGTGTGTAAAATTACTTTTGTAATTCTAACATCAAGCTATGAGCATCACCCTCATAGAGTATCCAATCCAGTAAGTGATGTGGCAAGGTATGTGCAGGGTGCCGTAGCAACACACAGTAGTGGTACTTAACCCAATCTAGGAGGGGCCAGGGAAGACTTTGCTAAGAAATGGCATTGAAGCTGAGGTCTGAACACGGAAAGCTATTGGCATGGGGATGAGAAAATAGAGAAAAAAGATATAGGCATAGCGAAGGGCCAAGAAGCAAAAGAGAATGAGTGGTAGATGATTGTACTAATAATTCCAATTTTTAAAGTCTTTCCATAGCCATATCCTTTGATATTGCCCTTCCACTCTGACCTTGGACTTGGCCATGTGACTTGCGTTGGCCAATGGGATAGCAACAAACTTGGTGCAAGCAAAAAAAAACATGTGTGCATTTTTGCTTTCTTTCTTGAATTCCTGTGATCATGATAAGAGCAGGTTCAGGCTATCCTGTTGGAAGATGAGGCATGTGGAGTCAGATAAAGTCATCTTATATGAGTCAATAGCATGAAAATTGCCCGACTTGTGAGTGAATCCTAACTAACACCAGAACTGCTCATCCTGGCCAATATTCACAGGCAGAATTGCCCAATTGTCCAGGAGACTTGGAGAACTAATACATACTTGATTTCTTAAATTACTAGGTTTTGAGTAGTTCATTATAAAAATTATTGAGGCAATAGGTACATAATAGAAAAGATAACACAGATTGACAGGCAAAAAAAAAAAGCATTTCATATTCTTTATGTTTAATTAACTTTCTGCAGAGGCTGAGCCCTCTTTCAAATGGTAATCCCAGTTATGTTGCCTCTTTGGGGATGCACCTCTTTGTGTTCTTTCATTTTGTTTTTCTTTGCTTCTTCCTTTGTTAACATGTATTTGTCCCACCCCATTTCTTTGAAACTAAATAGTCCTCTTGAGAGTCTTGCTAAAGTAGATTGGGTACCTAGAGCTACTGTCATGGTTCCATACTCTAGAGCTATCTTGCTCTGGCTTTTCTCCCATGTATATGACCTTTTGCGGTTACTTTTTATAGTTTAATGACCTTCCCCAAGTTTGAGCCTCTTCTGTGCTCCCTTCATTTTATCTTCCTGGAAACCTACACTTTCCAGGAAGGAACATAATCACTACCGACTCCCTTGCCTCCACAAAGCCCATTTGGCCAATCTCCCTCTCAGACTCCTCAGTCCCCTTAACCATTTTTTAATCATATTTTAATTTGGTTTATACTTATGTTGATGTCAGGAAAACAATTCATAACTTAATCAATCTTCTTTGAGTTTGAAGGTTTTCCCCCCCAAGTTTTTAAGCTTAGAAAGCCCAATGTTAATAGACAGTATCATTCACTTTTCATACAAAAGTAAAATTTCTAATTTTTAAAATAATTTTTGGCTCAGTAATACTGCTGCTGATGATTTGGTGGTTGCAGGCTAAAGATTTGGCTAATCTGCAAACATCCTAAATGTCCATTTTTAAGTCAGTATTTCAATAAATTATGTTGTATGTGACAAAAAGCTACTATGCAGCTGATCAAAATATGATATGGATCATCATTCACTGTTAGGAAATAATCACTATATTAGAAGTACAGACAATATGAGTACTATGACTTCATGAATGTAAAAAATACACACAGTATGCAATTCTTTATATAACATATAATTACCTTTCATACATATTTTGTTACACGTTTATGTTTTTCAAGAGGGCTTCAGAAAAAAAGTAACAGTAGTGACCTTCAGAGAAAGCCATTTGAGAGGGATAGAAGTGGGAAAAGGAGGGGGCGTTTGTGTATACTAATTATTTTGTACTTTCTTGTGAAGACTGAATTTTGTACTAACGACGTGTAATTTTTTTTATTATTTTTAAATTGGATTTTAAAAGTCTTTCTATTTTGCAGACATTTTATATTTACTTTTGTTTTCTTCCAGGTTATTTACAAAGCTTGATTCCTTCTTTCAATCTAAAGTTTTGCATTTAGGTTTCCCAAGTAGAAAATAAAAAGTAACATCACAACTTACTAAAATCTGCAAAAACACGTAATTTTAAAATATTTTTAAGACTATTCCAAAATTTAAATAACATTTTAAATAACATAGTAACAGATCACCTAACCAAATTAAGGTTAGGTCTAATCAGGGATTATGAAAAAATAAAATGGAGCCCACAGACTTCTTACTTCATTCCTTCTAGACATTGGCATCCTGAGAAGTCCTAGACTGTAACTAATCTGACTGGTAAATCTTTCCCATCAGATTCTTCCTCACACTGTCACATACATACCCACCCTCCCCACATACACAGACAAAAGCAAAACAATTGTCAACTTGTGAGACTAGTGTTTTGTTGAAAACAGTTTGGAGAAGCTGCACTAAAGTCTCTGCGTGAACTTTTCTAAAAGAAGAATCAAAGGTTGTAAATAGTGCTGTAATGAAAGCAACATAAATGTCCATTGACAGAGGTGTGGATAAAGAAGATATGGTACATATACACAATGGAATATTACTCAGCCATAAAAAAGAACAAAATAATGCCATGTGCAGCAACATGGATGGGCCTAGAGATTGTCATACTGAGTGAAGTAAGCCAGACAGAGAAAGACAAATATATGATATCACTTATATGAGGAATCTAAAAGATGGCACAAATGAGCTATTTACAAAAGGAGTAGTGTCACAGATGTAGAAAACAAAGTTATGGTTACTGGGGGGAATGGGGGAGAAGAGGGATAATTTGGGAGACTGGGATTGAGATATACACATTACTATATATAAAATAGATAACTAATAAGGACTTACTGTATAGCACAGAGAACTCTACTCAATACTCTATAATGACCAATACGGAAAAAGAATCTAAAAAAGAGTAGATATATGTATAACTGATTCACTTTGCTGTATACCTGAAATTAACACAACATTGTAAATCAACTACACTCCAATAAAAAGTTCTTAAAAAAAAAGAGAAGAATCAAAAATTAGTTCTAGAAGCCAATCATGATAACTCCTGACTCTTTCTTAAGCCTAGGTATCAGATTTCACCTCAACTCCTCCAAGCCCACACCATAGCTCTAAATCATAGCCAGTGAGCTGAAGAAATGTTTATCTGCTTCCAGCTAGAGCCCCTCCTCAATTTGCTGAGGCTAAATTATTTGCCTGATATTCTTTGCCTGGTGGCCCTCCCTTTCCAAAGCTATCATGGAGTGAGACCTAGCCTCACCAGCAAGTTGTTCTCTGTTCTCTTCCCCAATGCTCTGTCCATTCTTGATCTATCTTTCTAGGTAACACACAAATCTGCAGAAGAACCCACTGGTTAAGAGAATGGACTTTGGACCTGGATTGGCTCGATTTGATTCCTTACTACCACTTACTACCTTGATCAATTCACCAAATTTCTCTATAGTCTCACTGTCTTCATTTTTAAAACAGGGTGAGGGGACTTCCCTGGTGGTGCAGTGGTTAAGAATCCGCCTGCCAATGCAGGGGACATGGATTCGATCCCTGGTCTGAGAAGATCCCACGTTCCGCGGAGCACCTAAACCTATGCGCCACAACTACTGAGCCTGCGCTTTAGAGCCCGCAAGCCACAACTACTGAGCCCACGTGCTGTAACTACTGAAGCCCACATGCCTAGAACCCATGCTCTGCAACAAGAGAAGCCACCGCAGTGAGCAGCCCGTGCACGGCAACAAAGAGTAGCCCCCACTCGCCACAACTAAAGAAGACCTGCGCACAGCAACGAAGACCCAATGCAGCCAAAAATAAATAAATAAAATAAATAAATTTTTTAAAATTTAAAAATACAAAAATAAAAAACAGGGTGAAATCTCCAAAACATGGTTTCTGAAATATCTAAATGAGATAATATATGTAAAGAATTATTTAGGGTCCTGTTCCCGTCAGAGTAGACCCAGTGAATATTGACATCTGCCTGAGTTGAATTTGACACAAACTGTCTAGAGATGGAATTTGAATTTTGAACTTGGAAGCTAGAGAAGGGGACAGGGGCACCATGTATCCTCAAGGCTCATTTACTCTCCTCAGCCACAGATTCACACAGAGTGGCCGGTTACAGATTTTTTCCAAATTGCTCTTGTTAGCACTGAAATGTTAGCATACCTCTGAACTATTCGCTCTTAGTTAAAATCAACAATAATATACTTGACCATTTGAATTTTGCCAGGGTTTTGACATATCAATTTAGAAGTAAACAAACCTTTATTTGATGATAACCACTGTGCCAAACTTGTTACTTACAGCAACCTTCTGAGTTCTGGATTATTATTGATATTTTGCAGGTGAAGAAACCAAGATTCAAAGACGTTTCTAAAACTAAATAAGGTCAGAGAATAAGTGAGTATTAGGAATTAGCAAAGGTTTGCCAGGTTTGAAAGTTTGAAACATTTCTTTTCCTATTAACACCATGCTGAATTCTTAAGTGGGAAAAGAAAAAGACTGGTTGTACACAGTGGGAAAAGAAACAGTCCTAACTAACTGCTTGGGCTCTGAAAATTTAAGGCACTTCCACTCCCTGAGCCATAGCAGTAGACATGGAAACCACAGAAACCCTCAGACAGAAAGACCCATCAAACTAGTTCAGTCTCCTTTATGCCCTGATAAATGCAGAATCAAGCACTTCTCAGATATTACACACCTCACAGTCATCTGCAAAGGGTGGGATTCTCCATCAGTTTGACTAGTCCTCAATCTCTAGAGCCGGCAAAACACATTTAGTGGTGGGACTCAGAGCAGAGATGCTGTCCTGACATACTTTATTTCTTCTCCCAGGACAGAAGAAGTAACCATATGAGACATATCATCACAGCCATTTGCTATTTTTGTTCTCTTAAATACTTAGGCTTACAATTGTACATGTTTCTTCCTAATTTTATCAAAACATAACAAGCAAGTAAGCATTAGTTTTGAACAACCGAAAATTTAAAAAGTAATTTGGATAAATTAAATATTTTTCTTCCTCAATGCAAAATGTGGTCCATCTCTAAAGAAGTGCAAGAGAATTTACCTAATAATAGTAGAAAGTGTTAGTTTCATTTTAAAATTTTTCAAGAAGGAATATCAATACAATGTCAGGAGATCTTGAGCTCCATCTATAGGATATTCAAGAATGTCTTCTAAAAAAGAGGGAAGAGTCAGAAACACTATCAAAAGCGAGTGGAGGGAGAGAAAGGATTCTGGGAAGAAGGCAGAGTAGGAAATACCAGGAATCTGTCTTCCCACTTAGATAACAATGGCACTGGCAGAATCTGTCTGATGGAACTATTTTGGAACTCTGGAGTTTGTTGAACGTTTGAAACTTCCAGGGAAGGTTTGGACAGTAAATTGTGGTTAATTTCAGTCAGTCTAATCTCTTACCACAGTAGAAGCTACTCAGTCCCCTTCTTCCCAGCCCTGTGGTAGGTGGCTCTGCACTTGTTCCTGGAACAGCTTGCATACAACAGAAGGAAGCCAAGGTGGGCAAAAAGCACCCTGTCTTTCAAATATCGGGGACATGTGCTCTGATTACTGATCACTGTTTCTGGTCAGGGAGGTGCAAAGAGGTGGGTAGCCATTGTTGCACACCCCCCAATGTCAGATGCCCCTACCCCTCTGGTTAATGACTTCCTAGGGCTTTAAAGAACTGGCACCCTTTTATGCACCCACTTAATTTTTCTTTTTCTCCTTTTGTAGATGAGACATTAAAAACTAGGACATTGAAAAAGCAACTGCAAATATGGAGAAAAGAAGACAGTGACTGTGTATGCCCAGGGAAAAACTCAGGCTCAAAAAAGACCTGAGGAGATGTGAAGTTTACACCTCAGGCTGACCCTGGGCACAGAAACAACCTACAACTATCAAAACAAATAAAACAAAAACAATAGCAAATAAACTAAAACAAAACAATTTTTAAAAATTGAAATCTTGATAGAACTTGGATTATATTGGTGTATGCATTTGTCAAAACTCAGCAATTGTCATGTCATTGTTATATAAGTTTTATCTCAAAAGAAAAAACTATCAAATATTGAACTCTCATTAGTGATATGCATGCTGAATTATAAAGAGAGAAACATACTAATGTCTGCAATTACTTTCAAATGAATAAAAAAAAGTAAGGTGAATTGATGGATGGATAGAGGAATGCATAGATTCATAGGTATGTGATAAAGCAAATACCTCATATGATACAATGTTAATAGGATAATCTAGGCTTTGGGTATATAGGTGTTTATTGTAAAATTCTTTCAACTTTGCTGTATGTTTGAAAGTTCTATTAAAAATTTAGTAAAAAACAGAATTAAAAAAATAAAAGCAAATGGAGGCATTCAAACATTTTAGCAGTTTGTAGCAATTTAGTTTGGGAGTAAATAACTCTTCACATTATAATAGTTCCTGAAATTGTGTTTGTAACAGAGTACACTCATCAATTTCATAATCGTGAACCATTTCATGATGATGGGTAAAGTGTTTCCCATTTAAGAAGTCATAAAAGAGTATGATCTACTTGGGAAATACTGTCATCCGTAATAAAAATTAAAGTGTTGGCCTCCTAAGTAGAAAGTTTCAGTTATTAAAGAAAATTCTATTTTGGTGAAACAGTTTCTTCCCTGTTTATTTCCAAAGAAGAAGCCTTTGGATGTTAAGCAAATCATACACATAGCTTAGTTTATTTCCTTGTTTAACAGGACTTACATTTCCTGACACCATTTAAATATATAATAAATTAAATGGTCAACTTGTTTATTTGTTTCTGTTCTTTTGAAAAGGTGCACAAAATTTTAATGTAGTAATATATTTCAATATCATTATGAACTAGTTCAATTTTAGATTAAATCAGTTATGAAAAATAAGTATCGATGTCTAATTTGGTATCTTACAGAAATAAGGAGACTTAAAAGTAATCTTGCAGTGGATCTAAAGAATTCTGGTAATGGAACTAATAGAAACATAATATATTTAGCTAGTCCTCTTATGTATCATTTGTTGGCCTTTTTAAAATGAAATTTGTTTGTGTGTGAAGCTGCTCTGTGTAGACAGCTACGTGTGTTCTTTTAACCTTGTGAGGAAAGAATAAAAGGAGGTGAGCAAAAAAAATCAGAAAATAAGATAGAACTGATGAATGTGGGTAGAAGTGAGGCTAATTTTACAAACGAAATCCTGTGTTTACAGATAGAATGCTTTCAGATGATTTGCAAAGCTAACTAAAAATTTTTTTACTGTCATTTTCTCAGTGCTCTGCAGTTAAATGCCCTATTGACATGCTGCAGCATTTTTTTTTTTTCTTTTGTGGTACGCGGGCCTCTCACTGTTGTGGCCTCTCCCCTTGCGGAGCACAGGCTCCAGACGCGCAGACTCAGCGGCCATGGCTCACGGGCCCAGCAGCTCTGCGGCATGTGGGATCTTCCTGGACCGGGGCACGAACCCACGTCCCCTGCATCGACAAGTGGACTCTCAACCACTGCGCCACCAGGGAAGCCCTGCAGCATTTTTTAAATGCAATTTTTCTTTCCACTAGAAGCAAAAGGATGTGCGTGAGTTTACATTTATTTGAACTTCTTCACATGATGTTAAAAGAAAAAAAAAAAGCAGACCTGCTGCTTATTGGCTGTGTGATGAGTAAGGCATTTCATTTATCTAAGACTCAGCTTTCCCATCTGTAAAATAGAGAAAATAATTCCTACCTCATCAGATAATTTTGAGAATTTAATGAGAAAATGCATATACAGATGCATGCAAGCTCAAGAATATACAAATGTGAACTCATGCTATTATCACTGGCTTTTCACATAGACTAAAAATTTATTTTGATTGACTTATAAACAGAATAAATCCATATGTAAATACATCTACATGCACAGCTGAGCCAAGGACTGCACAAAGGATATAGGCATAGTAGAAATCAAGACTCCTGATAACAAGTAGCTTATATTCTTCAGTCTCTGTAACAAGGTGTCGAAATCAAATGCCTTTGGCTCCAGAAAGGGAGCACATAGGATTAACGCCCAGATGTGTAACGATAGGGTATGGGTGAGAGCTGCAGGACAGGGAGAGAGGGTGTGTTCCTCTTAAAGGCTTACCCTGAAGATTGAGTAATATCCAGATAGATGGACACGAGGAAGAGAGGGGGCACCTTCTGAGAATTTATGCACAGAGCATCGAATGAATGTTTTCCTTAAGAGCCATCGTTCCTTGTAAGACTGAAAGATTGCTTAGGAAAAGCAAGAGATAAAGTTGGAAGATAGAGCACAAATGTAAAGCAGATTAAAATCAACCATGAACAGAATGTTCTAGGGTATAGGGCCCCATTGCATATCTGAGAAAAGATATATGCAATTGCAATTTCCATACTAAAACCTTTTAGTAAGAAAATTGTTACAATAAAAATGTAACCAAATAAGAAATACTGAGGACTGAAAAAACCGAAAGGGGGATAAATCTTTCAACACAGAAATGTATTTCAAATGAGTAACGAGTAATTTATCATTGATTGATTTTCTGATTTTGATCGATTTTCTGATTTTGATTAAATTGTGAAAGATGTTGAAATGACAACATTTCAACATCTTATTCTAGGGTTTGTTATGGTGTCTACCACACCCTTGGTCTTATCCTAGTCTGTAGTGATCTGCAAATTTTATATCTATTTAAAAAGTTACTTTCAGCATTGCTCATTGCTTAAATAGACATATGGGCTCTTTATAGTCTCCTTTGAATCTGTTAATAGTTTACTCTTTCCCTTATGCATTGTTTCTTTTTTAGAGCTGCTGCAATGAAGTACCATAATCTTGATAGCTTAGATCAACAGAAATTTATTCTCTCACATTTTAGAAGGTAGAAGTTTGAAATCAAGGTGTCGGCAGGGCCATGCTCTCTCTGAAGGCTCTGGGGGTGTCTCTTTCTTACCTCTTCCAAGCTTCTGGTGGATACTGGCAATACTTGGCCTTCCTTACCTTGCAGCTGCACCACTCCAACTCTGTCCTGCATAGTTACGTGGCCTTTTCCACAGGGTCCCTATGTTCCTATGTCTTCACATGGCCTGCTTTTAAAGAGACCAGTCATTTGATTAAAGGCCCACTCTAATCCAGGATGACCTCCTCTTAATTCAATTATATCAGCCAAGACCCTATTTCCAAATAATGTCACATTCACAGTTACAGGGGGTTAGGACTTCAACATCTTTTTGGAGGGCACCACTCAGTCCATAACACCTCATTAATTAACGAAGTAAATAAAACCTCCAATATTTGTTCCTTTTATATTTTGTAAGAGTCATGGTTTCACCTTTAAAAAATTATATTTAAACAAAATTAACATTTTACGAAAGAAACACACTGCTCCCATTATATATTTTCAGCAGCTAAAATCTAAACTGTGGGGCCTTCTGAGGACAGGTTCAATGTCTTTCATTGTTTCATCCTCAGCATATAATATAATGTTAAGTACAACAGTATATACTTGGTAGAGGTTTGTTGGATTTAAATCAAAATACGGGTATTTTAGTTCATCTCTGTTTACTTTGTGACTGTGGGGAAGGGGACATTTTCCCTCTTTCCCTTCTTAGTTCTTTTGACTGGCAATTAAAATAACATAAGACAGATTAACAGGATAAAATAAAATGTATTACCTGTGCATGGGGAATACACATAAGTATAAAGAATTCCAAAGACAGCAAGGCAAGTTGAGGTATTATATTATTCTGGGCTCAGGAAAAGAAGGTAGGGGTCTGAGCATTCAAAAGGAAGTAAGGTAATTCACAAGAAGATAAAAAGAGTCAATGTTTGATAAACAAATGTTTCCTGGGCCTGAAACCAAGTTTCCCTGCCAAGTTTATAATTAACCTCTCTATCCACAACTTTATTCCATTTCTTGTCCCACCCCTGTTTCCCTCAGGACTGAGAAGTATGAAAGAAAGCGGGGGACTGAAACCCAGCAGGACCCTGGCGGGGGGGAGGTGTGGGAGGGGGGCTGGATATAAAAGCCCCTTTGTGTCCCTGCCTCTTGTTTGTAGAAAAAGCTTTAGTCTCCTAGGCCTCCCTGAGTTCCAAAGAACAGACTCAAGCAGTTAATCATGTAAGAAGGAGCAGAAATGGGAGCAAAGAAGAGGCAATCAAACCAAGAAGGAGAGAATTACTTAAGCAATAAGTCAAACTGTGAGATGGAGTCCTTGAGAAGAACGGATAACAATGTCTGATACACATTCTTAAGCTGTTTTTACAGAAACCAGAACATCACCAGGTGAAAACTGCTGACCTCAAACACATAGACCTTAGGTCGGAGTCAGAAGATTGATGGTTGAGTTTCCTGAAACACCACGCTGCTACCTCACCACCAATCAATCAGAAAATTGTCCACGCGTTGGTCATGCATCTTACAACCCTCTCCCCTAAAACAGTCTTTAAAAGCCCCTGCCTGAAAGCCATCAGGGAGTTTGCGTCTTCTGAGCACTAGGTGTCCATTCTCCTTGCTTGGCTCCCTGCAATAAATGCTGTACTTTCCTTTGACACAACCTAGTGTCAGTAGATTGGCTTTGCTGAACAGCAGGAGTGGGAACCTGAGTTCTGTTCAGTAACAGGTTATTCAAAAGCAATGGGACAGAGAGAGGAATTTGATCAAAGGGGCCTTCCTAGGTTTCTCCCTATCTCTACCACACCTAGTCCATACTTTACCAAGTTATCTCTGGTGATAGCTCCTTCCTAGGACAGGTCTCCTATATTAAATTATTTTAGGCAATAAGGGGGAATTTCAATAGTTCTTGCTGAGAATGTGGGGCCTTAATTTTTCTCAGCTCAAAATAATATGCATGCTAGAGTGTCACATCTTAGGGCAGCCATACACTGAACCCCATTGTGAACAATCCATCCTACTCTATGAAGAATCCATTAACAATTTTTCTTTCTTTATAACAACTCAACTTAAGGAGAATGGGTTGTTCAGGCCATAAGGAGGTTGCTTTAGTGCTCCAGCTGTGAAGTGGTAGGGCCTGGATCAAAGCAAAATGGAAGAGAAAGAGCAAAACTGAATAAAACATCAGAGGAAGAAAATTCAGAATTTGGTGATAAATGCTAGGAAAAGTGCAAGAAGAATCTAACATGGCACCAAAGCCTAGGAAAATTAAATCAAAAACAAAAACAAAAAACCTTATATCACTTTAATGTTCTGTGAGGTTAATCTTCTAATAATGAAGGAGGTGGGCATTTTGAGGGAGGCTGACTAAAGACTGGTAACCTTTCAAAACCAGAGGTTCTTAGAGTCAAGCTTCTTCACTTTATGGAGTGTTAGTTGATTTTCAAAAAGTTAGGTAGCCAGGTTATATATCCAGTAAGTGAGAAAACAGCGTATCTTGACTCTCAGTACAACGGTCTTCTTGCCAAACCATGCTTTCTCCCCAGGAACATATCTTTGAGTTTTGTGCTACTAACAGGATCTCCTTCACAGCAACCTCTCCCATCTACACCCAAATAATAAAGAGAACACCAGAAGCAATTAGTCCATACCCAGATAGTCATGCTGTGTGTGTTAAGAGCATATTTTTTCCGACTAGAATGGCTGTATCAGAGGTGACGTCATTCACTGCCCTCCTTCTGCATTAGTCAAGCTTGCTTTTACCCATCATCTCTCTATTGGCCTGGGTCAATGGAAAGACCTGTGATTCTTAACACCTGAGATTGCAGTGGTCATTCTCTCCTTACCCTCCCAGATCCATTCTCCACCCTCTTTCTGTCTTGCTGTGTGCCTCAAGCAGTGGACCCTTATAAAGTATATTTCCCAGGTTTCTTGTTTTCTGACTTCTAGTGGGTTTGGCCAAAGGAAGCATGAACAAGAGATTAAAGACTGCGAGGAGAAAGTTTGGGGTATTGGGGTGATTTTTTTCCTATCTCCTTTTCCTATAACCACACTCCCAAACCCCACTGTCCCATACATATACCAGGTCTATGTTTTCTGGCATTGCCCGTATCCCTTCTTGACTGTGGCCCCTAAGAAGTGGTCCTTTATCCATGGCTTTCCTTGCAAAGCTTTATTTCCAGTACAGATTTTACTTTACCAGTACATTACTCCCTCCCTTTGTCTCTTCAGGTCTAAGGGTAGTAACCACTTCCTATTGTTGATTATCTTTGGTTGTCTCCATCTCACCTTTTGGTCCCTTGTCCCTGCCCACAACTCTGTAAGCAGTTCTTTCATTAAAGTCTTCAGCTGAACTATTTGAATGGAATTCTGTTCCACACTGGGGTACTGACTGGTAGAGTGATTGTTCAACATTAGTCAACCCTGAATTTAGATATAACTTAAATGTATATACACTTAATAATAAGCCACTTAAAACCAGCTATTTATGGAATAAAAGGTTAAATAAAAGGTTAAAAGTCTAAGTCAATGTTTTCCAATGGATTTAATCACAAAATCCTGAGGTGTCCTTCTTAGTCCATTCATATATATATATATATATATATATATATATATATTCTTTCCATGTTCACCACATTCTTTTTTGCTTTCTAAAATCTTTCATCTTTTGTATGACATTTTGATGAATCATAGATCTGTCATGATGTCATATAGAGAACCTCAGTGCACTAGGTTTAAGAATAGCATATGGGGTAATACAAAATTATATAATAAGCTGTGTCTTTCAGGAGCATACAATCACATACATCAGTTCACGTAAGTGGTCAGAGGCCCACCCACACTTCCAATTTCTCGAGTAATAGTAGCTTTTTAGCAAACTACCTACATATCTACAATATGCATCTCTGGAAGTAATATAGGTAAAAGCATCTATAAAATATTTAGACATGAAAAATAATCTTTCACAACTGATCCTTCTGTTACATGAGCCCATGAGGTCTTTCGTCAGTTAATTAGAAAATTAACAGACTTACTTCTGTTATATTCATTTATTTTTCTTCTTTTTCCCCCAATGGAACAAGATTTGTTTCCCAATTTTCAATGTGAATTTAATGCTAAAGTTAGAAAAAAAATATGCCTTATGGGGATTTTAACAAGAAGAAATAATTTAAATAACATAAGGGATCCAAAAACATTTCTGTCCAGACTTTTTCCACCCCATTTTTTTATACCTTCTCAGACAAGGGGTAGAGGACATTATCCCACAACTGGAATAAGAAACCAGAATTTTCATCCTGAGTTTCTCCTTCACTGTACCAATGTATAAGAAACAATTTTCTGAGCTGGTATTTTCTGAGACAGATTAGAAATTCATTAAGAACTCTTTAGGCTTTTGGATTCTGTATTCTGCCTATAAACTGACATTTTTCTTTTTACCATCCCAGGAGGATAGCCTAAGGGATTCTTAGTTTCACAGGAAAGAACTGCCTGGGGACAAACCTGGGAGGGGTTGACTGACAGGAAGGCTGCTTTAAATTCTTAGTACTCCAAATAACTATCCTCACTCCTTGAGCAGTTATACCCTTCATTCAAAGAGCTAGGGTGGCCACATGTCAAGATGAGAGAACAAGAAGGATCTGTAGCTTTAGTGTCGTTGTGAAGGCCTTCCTCAGACTAGTTCTGTTCCCTCTGCCTTAGAATCATGATGAGGCAAGTCTCTCTCTCTGTCCTTTACCTAATGGAACTCTTTGACAAAATGCCCACAAGTGTCTTTAGACTCGTACCTGGACCTCTTTATAATCTCCAAGGGGGGTTATGTCCACATAAAATATGTAATTACTTAACCACCCTCTAAATTTTAGTCCCTCTAACATCTGGTGAATTTTCTCTCAAAACAGCTACTTTTGTTAGGTTTTCAGCCATTACTTTGACTAAATTTAGTCATCTGGGAGCTTTCATTTTTATAGTGCTTCTGAAACTGAGCAGGACACTGTGGGGCTCTCCCAGGTGCAAAAGCCTATCCGTGCTCCCCATTTCCTGTTTGTAGGAAAAGGGCTTCAGCCTCCTAGACCTTCCCTGAGTTCCCAAGGGCAGATTCAAGCAGTTTCTAATTAAGAAAGTGAAGGAATGCAGAAACAAAGGAAAAGCACTCAAGAAACAATAGTACAGGGCTTCCCTGGTGGCGCAGTGGTTAAGAATCTGCCTGCCAATGCAGGGGATGCAGGTTCGAGCCCTGGTCCAGGAAGATCCCACATGCCACAGAGCAACTATGCCCGTGAGTCAAAACTACTGAGCCTGCGCTCTAGAGCCCACGAGCCACAACTACTGAGCCCACATGTCACAACTACTGAAGCCCATGTGCCTAGAGCCCATGATCCATAACAAGAGAAGCCACTGCAATGAGAAGTCCGTGCACTGCAGCAAAGAGTAGCCCCTGCTGACCGCAACTAGAGAAAGCCCGTGCTCAGCAACGAAGACCCAACGCAACCAAAAATAAGTAAATTAAGTAAATAAATTAAAAAGAAAAGAAAATAAACAATAGTACAGTGATGGGGCAGGGTCCTGGTTGCTCCTCAAGGGATATACATAACAATATCTTTGAGTTCTTCTGCAGGAACTGAGGCCCCCCACCCAGGTGGAGGATGGTAACTTTAAGCTGAGCACAAGATTCCTAGAGCACTGCCCTTTTACCTCACCACCAACCAATCAGAAGAAAGTCACACGCCCTGCAGCTCTCACCCCAAATTTTGCCTATAAAAACTCTTCCCCAAAAGTCATTGGGGAGTTCAAAGGTTTTGAACATGAGCCACCCATTCTACTTTCTTGGCCCTGCAATAAACCTTTCCCTGCTCCAAATTCTAATTGTTCAGTTTGTTTGGTCTCACTGTGCATGAGGCACATGAACTTGTCTTGGACAACACTTCTAACTATTCCCTGCTGGCCATCTTTTCCACTGCTTGGCTGCCATTGTAAGCAGATAGGTTAGGGGGTCCCCAGAGAAACAGAACCAGGAATGGCTTTCTTGACATAAGAGAAGCCATTTGGGCCTAAGCCGTTTTGTGTTCTATGCCTGGCCACAATGCTTGCCCTTGAACAGGTCTCAGTAATTAATGACCTTAAGGGAAAAAAGGAATGCAAGAACAGAGAAGAGGCAGTAAACAATAGAGGAGTGACAAAGCAGAATCTTACTTCCTTCTCAAGGGATATAAAAATATATCTTTGAGGGCTTCCCTGGTGGCGCAGTGGTTGAGAGTCCACCTGCTGATGCAGGGGACACGGGTTCGTGCCCCGGTCCGGGAAGATCCCACATGCCGCGGAGCGGCTGGGCCCGTGAGCCATGGCCGCTGAGCCTGCGCGTCCGGAGCCTGTGCTCCGCAACGGGAGAGGCCACAACAGTGAGAGGCCCGCGTACCGCAAAAAAAAAAAAATATATATATATATATATCTTTGAGCTCTGTAGGAACTAAGGTCCCCACCCAGGTGGAGGATGGAATGATGATGTTGACCCTCCTGATTTCAATCAACTAAAGCTTGGACTCTGTCAACCTTTGACCCGATTCTATGCTGAATTCTCCTCTGCTCACACCCCTTCATGAATATGCGTGTACCCTTAGCTTAAAATTTCCCCAATTTTGCTGTTTGGGGATAAAGTGCTTTGGGAAAGATGCGCATTGTTCTCCTTACTTGCTGCAAGTAATAAATCCTTCTTTCTCCTGTGCCTTGTCTTGGTTGTGTCTTTTGGCTCAGCACCCACCAAGAGGTGAACTCAGGTTTCAGGTAACATCAGTAGTTGGTGTGTCAGGGGCCTCCTTTTTAATCTTGCAAAGATAGTCTTTGCCATTGGGGAATTCAAGAAATTCTAGCTCACAGCCTCTCAGGCCTGTTGGGTTAGGAAATCAAGGATGACTGTCTAGACTGGGGAGCAGGAAGGGGAATGACACAGAGCCCTATCTTCACTGAAATCCTTATAAGATGATCAGGGCACAATTTACCATCACTTTTCCTCAGGGCATTCTGCCTCACAAGTTTCCCCATATCAAACACATCCCTAAAATACAATAGGGGTATGAGGAGAATCTGTGGCCTTCACAGAGCAGTAGAAAATAGTGATGCCGAATACTCAGCCTCTGTGCACTGGTGCGGAATCAAATCTTGGACACAGAGTTTTGGGTGAAGTAGAAAAGGGGGACACAGCAGGCTCCTGCCCTCGAAGACTGTGTGTCTCAACCCAGGAGGATTTGAGGAGCAGTTTTACATCAACGGTTCAAGGGCGGGTGGGTTGCTGATAAGATCAGGGTGTGCACAGGGCCTGCACTCCTCTAATCTGGTCTCAGGTAATCTTGATGAGCTTCTCTGGTTCCTTTAATGTCTTTCTCTGGTATGAAGAATGCTGACGTCTTAAAGAGCTTAAAGACATTGTTATGTGTATCCCTTGAGGTGGAACTAGTACCCCAGTACCAGTGCCCCAAAGCTGCACTCTTGTTTCCTGGTTGCCTCTCCCTTGTCTTTTGCATCCCTTCCCTTCCTGGCTTAGCAACTATTCTGAATCTGCCCTTTGGAACTCAGGGAAGGTCATGGAGGCTGGAGTCAAGGAACAGGGGACAGAAAATCTTCTGTGCCCAGGACCCACAGGGTCCTATTGGGTTTATAAGAAGCACCAGGAATTTTAACATTAACTTAATTTTTCCTCATGAACCACAGAAAGGTTGGTTGTACACCTTGGCTAGAGACTCCTAAAGAGAGCTTCTCTCCCTCTTCCTCTCTCCCTTCCTCTCTCCCCCTCACTCACTTTCTCTCTTTACTTCCCTTCTTTTTCCTTCTTTCTCTTCTTCCCTTGTCTGCCTACTACTGATTTTCTTTCCCAAGCCCTTTCCTTGGGAAACTTCCAAAGCTTTGTCTTCTTTTTTGTCTTACAAACTCAAGCTCCTGCTCTTTCTTGGATGCTAATGAAGCTCACTTGAAAATGAGATTTGCTCCTGTTACCATTTAAGCCACTACCCTAGATGAAATGATCTCTTTCTTCCAGCCATCAGGAGAGAGTGGTGAGGGATCCAACTGGGGTCTTCTCACTCCCAATCTCATACCCACTAACATGCAGGTGTGGAGGTTTTCAACTGATCCTGTGACATACAACCTCCTTTATTACTGTTCTCCTACAACACGCACAAACATAGTGGAGACCAATATTCCACATTTTTCAAAAACAAACATAGGTCCTGCTAAGAGAATAAAGCACTTCCTTGATGATAATGGAATTTTCATTAAATTCACATTTAACTCTGTAACTCTTATGACTTTTATGACTTTCTGACTTTTATGATCACTCAAGTAAAAAGATTTTACTAAAGTAAAGCATAAAAGATGTTTTACACATCTCAGATTATTACTAATAAGACATTAAAATTCATTTCTATTTACTATCACTTTGGTCACTAGATGATAGCTTTAGATTTTCTCTCACAAAAACCTTCAGCAAGAGTTTTTTAGCTTTTTGTTGAAAAATAAAGGACCTGAGTTTCCATCCAAATATTAACAGCTATTTTATATATGATTTAGAGTTTTGATTTCCTCTAACGTCTCCCCATTATCCTGGAAATGGATAATAATTTATTTGAGATGGAAAATTCAGGAGTATCTTTATTCAATACACTCAGCTATGCTAAAAAGGTAAGTTTTCAACAGCTCTCCTCAACACATGGTTATAGAATCTTAGCTCAGCCAAGAATGACTTTAGACCAAAAGTTTGTTTATAGTCTGTTTTCCACAGAATATCCTAAATTCAATTTTTCTAATAATCTTGGGAGTGCAGATCTGACACTCTGGCTGACCTTTACAGCTCCCAAACTTTATTGCAAGATCCTCTATTCTTATTCTTTTGTCTCTTTGATTTCCCTTTTCTATTTCTAATTTCTCTCTTTTCCTAACTATTCCCCAATAGAAATGAGTCATGATTTGGTGGAACCACAATTCTCTCAGCCATGGAAAAGTAAATCCTGGAATAAATGTTTCTGCTGAGTGGAGTTATGCAACTGCCATTCCAGTCCCAAGAATTCCTGTGCAGGGACAAGGGGGTAAGGATTTAGCAGAAGGTTGAGAGAGGAGTTTTAACATTCGTTTTTATAAAGGGACCCAAGGGAGAAAGAACTAATAGAAAGAAACAAAAGATTATTGTAGGCCACCTATTCCCTGCCCAAACACTTGGACTAGATTTAAGCTCTTTATGAAAAATGGCTAAGGACCAGAAGAGAGGTTGCTATTTATAGGAGACTCTGGGCAGCAATATTGCTGTTTCTGAAGGAGTTGGAGAGAGGGTAGTTCCTCCTTGACTGCACAGAACTCAGCACATCTCCAGCCCTACAAGGATGGGCAGCTTTGGATGCATACCTGGACAGTACCCTTGGTGTGTACATTGATGTCCTTGTAATGTTCTCAGTGTGTGCTTTGTCACCACCCACATTGGTGCTACACTTCTACAGCTTCACAGAGGAGGCAGAACAGGAAGGAAAGGATCTAATGGATGCCATCTGGTACTGCAGATGATTGACAGGGGTGTGAATTCCTACAATGCATCCCTGTGGGTCCACGGAAATACCTGGGGGAGGTATATGGAATTTCTGCATGTGCAGTTGGAAATAAGACTAGAAATTTGGGTTATTAAGATTAATGTGATTTCTTTCATGTTCATATAGAAGTAAGGACTGGAGATAATTAGGTAATAATTACCTACGAACAAAGAGGGCTCCAAGTTGGCAGTGGTTACTCTATTTAGGATGTTTCAATGAGAAAATTATTTGGAGCCTTTAAAAACTTCTCATAAATGTATTTATCACCAGTTCCAATTTAAGTAGTTTACTGCAAAAAAATTAATTGACAAAACCTCAGGATTTTAGTTTTTGAAGAAGCAATCTGAAAAAATTGTCGTATTTTGAGTAACCACTGAAAAAGAAGGAAGTAAAGATGGAGACTTACTGTTGAGACACTTCTCTATTTGGAAAGGTCTGCTCAAGGGAAAAGAATTTCAGAAGGAAAGTGGAGCTCCAGAAGAATATGTTATATTAGAAGAGCATTGCTTCAGATTGCCTATTTTGCAAACTAAAAAGAAAGCTTTAATTATTGACAACTTCATGATCAGAGACCTCCCTGGCAAGGCATCTCTCAAAAAAGTTAAATACAGAAAGGAATAATGAATCTGATATTATCATTTGACAGTGTTTAAACACCAGAAAAAAATAAAAGGGAATTTGTTATATCCTGTTAAAAAGGGTATTACAGTGTTTGTAAATCTTTGCTGCTGTTAACAGGGTATAATGTTAAAGAGACCATTTTCTGGAAAGAGACTGCCTGCATTTAAATCTTATCTCCATCAGTTTCTAGTTGGGTATCCTTGGTTTCTTTATCTGTAAACCAGAGGTAGTAATAGCATCAACCCTACAAGTTTGTCATGATGTTTAAATTAACTAATACTTGTAGAAATCATGAGATGTAGCCCGCATGAAACATCCAAACAAAAAATCATTTCTTTAGGGCTTCCCTGGTGGCGCAGTGGTTGAGAGTCCGCCTGCCGATGCAGGGGACACGGGTTCGTGTTCCGGTCCGCGAATATCCCACATGCCACGGAGTGGCTAGGCCCGTGAGCCATGGCCGCTGAGCCTGCGCATCCGGAGCCTGTGCTCCGCAACGGGAGAGGCCACAGCAGTGAGACGCCCGCATACCGCAAAAAAAAAAAAAAAAAAAGAAAGAAAGAAAAAAAATCATTTCTTTAAAGAAATTAACAATCAGGATTTTTAAAAGTAGATAAATATATTTTAGATTTTTCTATTGCCAGCCCTAAAACATCACCTTTACTACAGTCTCTTCATATTATCTGATAAGAAAGGAAGGACCTAACAATCCCACTTTAATCAGACTTGCTTAACTTAGATACAATGAAAAGCCTGGGACATCCTTAAATGTTTCTGGCCCAATGAATAAAGTTTATAGCCAAAATATCTGCAGTATGTTGAATGATATCATGTCTTAATGCACTTGCTCATTGGCCATTACTTGGGAACAGTAGCGTATGGCAGGCAAGAGCTTGAAACCTTCACATGGCCGTGGGTATGAGCCAGGAAAGGGGGAATTAAACAGAATCAGAAAAGCAGATGCTGGATCTAAGTCAGGAGTCAGTACAAGACCTCACAGAAAGATAGAATGACTCATAATTCTGTGCCTCCAAGAACAATGTCCAATGTGACTAACATGTCACTATGTTAAATTCCTGCTCCAGGACAGTCAAAAAGATGGTCTTAGACTTTCTAATGGACATTTCAATAAGCCAGATTGAGGTAAGGCAGAAAGATCCAGGAAGATAGAAAAAGGTCTATAAAGCTTCCTCCTTTAGATTTATATGTCTTTTGACTTTCTCCTGTGCCCTGGAATATAGCTGTTGCCAAGCAAACGGAGGAGAATTCCTGCTCTAAAATACTATATAGTTAGCTAGTTGGGTAGCAAGCAAGAGATATACAGAAAGATAGATAGATGGTTGATAGCTAGCTAGCTAGCTAGATATAAAATGATATGTATCATTTAATATTCATAGAGGTTATCAATTAAAGCATTAAATTCAATGAAGAGTAACCCTACCTTACTAATTTTCCATATAATTGTCTCACAATATGGGGAAAAACTCACCTATGATCTGCCTTCAGTCTTAAAAAAAAATGCTGAAGTTAATTGAGTGATGACGCCATGCCAATCACGATGCTTGGAGACATGTATGCATTGCCAAAAAATTTGTGTGTATGTCACAAAACCATAGTTAAGTACTTTTATTATCACCATTGTATACATGGGGAAAACTGATTCTCAGGAAGAAAAAGTCAGTTCCTCCAAATCACAAAGTTCACACGTGTGTGTTTATAACTTCAAACCCACGTCAGCCTGACTCCATCATAAGTGTTTCGGCTTTACCACGACACTGCCCTCAACTCAAGCCCTGAATTTTTGCTGTGGTTGCCACCTAGCAGTTTTTATAAGTCCCAATGCCCAGGCTATTCCTGGCACCAATTCAGAAAGAAGCTCTGGGTTGGGACCCAGGCATTCATAAATTTTTAAAATTCCCCAGGTGAGTCCAATGTGTAGCCAAGGTTAAGAGCAACACTCATGTATGTGTTCCAACTCAAACAAAATTTTTAATTTTGTTCATTCCATAAAATTGCCAAAAAGGATCTCACACAGTCTCCTATTTTCATACATGAAAATACATTTTACTGAAAATTTATGTCTAACCATTCTCAAGAATCAGAAATGCTCCTAGAAGGACTTCAACCAAATGTTTCCTACAACCATTGTTTCTTAGTTCATTATTTTTTATTTCATGGGTTAAAGTATTTCAATACTAAGTAAATTTATAATTCTCCATAGCATGACGGTTAGGGATTGGGGATTTGGAGCTGGCGTGTATAGGTTTGAATCCTGGCTCCATCATTAATCTTGGGCAAACTGGTTAACCTCTTTGTGTCTCAGTTTCATCATGTTTAAAATGGAATCAACAATAGTACTTAACTGTGTCAGAATTAAGTTGTGTGGAAAGAAATCCCAGAATAACGCCTGTCACAGTAAAAAACTCAATACGTTTTAGTTATTATCATTGTTATTTTGTACGTAAAAAGAGAATGTGTTTTCCCCTGTCATGTACATATTCACTGATGAAATAAGGATCTAATTATCAATATATCTCATATCATATTCAAAAACACTCCCCAAATTTGAAATGTAATTTTCCTCATCAAAACTAGTCATGTCATGACCGCTTTTAATTGCTAGAAAACTTGCTGCAAGCTTCTTTTACCTTTGCCATTGAATGTAAGCCTCAAAAACCTGGTCTGGAAGAACAAAGAAAACCCAAAGAAGAACAAAGAAAACCCAAAGTCAGTAGAAGGAAAGAAATCATAAAGATCAGAGCAGAAATAAATGAAATAGAAACAAAGAAAACAATAGCAAAGATCAACAAAACTAAAAGCTGCTTCTTTGAGAAGACAAACAAAATTGATAAGCCCTTAGCCAGACTCATTAAGAAAAAAAGGGAGAGGAGGCAAATTAATAAAATTAGAAATGATAAAGGAGAAATCACAACTGACACCACAGAAATACAAAGGTTTATAAGACGCTACTGCAAACAGCTATATGCTAATAAAATGGACAACCACGAAGAAAAGGACAAATTCTTGGAAAGGTTCAATTTTCCAAGACTGAACCAGGAAGAATAAGAAAATATAAACAGACCTATAATAAGTAATGAAACTGAAACTGTAATTAAAAATCTTCCAACAGGGGCTTCTCTGGTGGCGCAGTGGTTGAGAGTCCGCCTGCCGATGCAGGGGACATGGGTTCGTGCCCCGGTCCAGGAGGATCCCATGTGCCGCAGAGCAGCTGGGCCTGTGAGCCATGGCTGCTGAGCCTGCGCGTCCGGAGCCTGTGCTCCGCAACGGGAGAGGCCACAGCAGTGAGAGGCCCGCGTACTGCAAAAAAAAAAAAAAAAATCTTCCAACAAACAAAAGTTCAGGACCAGATGGCTTCACAGGTGAATTCTATCAAACATTTAGAGAAGAGCTAACACCCATCCTCCTCAAACTCTTCCCAAAAATTGCAGAGGGAGGAACACTCCCAAATTCATTCTACGAGGCCACCACCACCCTGATACCAAAGCCAGAAAAAGATATCACAAAAAAAGAAAATTACAGACCATTAGCACTGATGAACATAGATGCAAAATCCTGAACAACATACTAGCAAACAGAATCCAACAACATATTAAAAGGATCATATACCATGATCAAGTGGGATTTATCCCAGGAATGCAAAGATTCTTCAATATACGTAAATCAATCAATGTGATACACTAATTAACAAATTAAGAAATATAAACCATATGATCATCTTAATAGACGCAGAAAAAGCTTTTGACAAAATTCAACACCCATTTATGATAAAAACTCTCCAGAAAATGTTCATAGAGGCAACCTACCTCAACATAATAAAGGCCATATATGACAAACCCACAGCAAACATCATATCCAATGGTGAAAAACTGAAAGCATTTCCACTAAGATCAGGAGCAAGACAAGGATTTCCACTCTCACCACTATTATTCAACATAGTTTTGGAAGTTTTAGCCACAGCAATAAGAGAAGAAAAAGAAATAAAAGGAATACAAATTGGAAAAGAAGAAGTAAAACTGTCACTGTTTGCAGATGACATGATACTATACATAGAAAATCCTAAATGTGCCACAAGAAAACTACTAGAACTAATCAGTCAGTTTGGTAAGGTTGCAGGATACAAAATTAATGCATAGATATCTCTGGAATTCCTATACACTAACAATGAAAAATCAGAAAGAGAAACTAAGGAAGCACTCCCTTTTACCACTGTGACAAAAAGAATAAAATACCTAGGAATGGACCTACCTAAGGAGGTGAAAGACTTGTACTCACAAAACTATAAAACACTGTTGAAAGAAATCAAAGATGATATAAACAGATGGAGAAATATACCACTTTCTTGGATTGGAAGAATCAATATTGTGAAAATGACTATACTACTCAAAGCAATCTACAGATTCAGTGCAATCCCTAACAAACTGCCAATGGCATTCTTCACAGAATTAGAACAAAGAATTTTACAATTCGTATGGAAACACAAAAGACCCCAAACATCCAAAGCAATCTTGAGAAAGAAAAACGGAGTTGGAGGAATAAGGCTCCCTGTCTTCAAACTATACTACAAAGCTACAGTAATCAAGACAATATGGTACTGGCACAGAAACAGAAATATAGATCAATGGAACAGGAGAGAAAGCCCAGAGATAAACCCATGCACATATGGTGACCTAATTTATGACAAAGGAGGTAAGAACATACAATGGAGAAAAGACAGCCTCTTCAATAAGAGGTGCTGGGAAAACTGGACAGCTACATGTAAAAGAATGAAATTAGAACACTCTCTAACGTCATACACAAAAATAAACTCCAAATGAATTAAAGACCTAAATGTAAGACCAAACACTATAAAACTCTTAGAGGAAAACATAGGAAAAACACTCTTTGACATAAACCACAGCAAGATCTTTTCTGATCCACTTCATAGAGTAATGAAAATAAAAACAAAAATTAAAAAATGGGTCTTAATTAAACTTCAAAGCTTTTTCACAGCAAATGAAACCATAAACAAGATGAAAAGACAACCCTCAGAATGGGAGAATATATTTGCAAATGAAACAATGGACAAAGGATTAATCTCCAAAATATATAACCAGCTCAAGGAGCTCAGTATCAAAAAAAAAAAAAAATTCAATTAAAAAATGGGTGGAAGACCTCAATAGACATTTCACCAAAGAAGACATATAGATGACCAAGAGGCATGTGAAAAGATTCTCAACATCACTAATTATAAGAGAAATGCAAATCAAAACTACAATGAGGTATCACCTCACACCAGTCAGAATGGCCATTATCAAAAAATCTAGAAACAATAAATGTTGGAAAGGGTGTGGGGAAAAAGGAACCCTCCTGCACTGTTGGTGGGAATGTAAATTGATACAGCTACTATGGAAATCAGTATGGAGGTTCCTTAAAAAACTAAAAATAGAATTACCATATGACCCGGCAATCCCACTACTAGGCATATACCCAGAGAAAACCATAATTCAAAAAGAGTCATGTACCACAGTGTTCATAGCAGCTCTATTTACAATAGCCAGGGCAAGGAAGCAACCTAAATGCCCATTGACAGATGAATGGATAAAGAAGATGTGGCACATATATACAATGGAATGTTACTCAGCCATAAAAAAGAAATGAAATTGAGTTATTTGTAGTGAGATGGATGGACCTAGAGTCTGTCATACAGAGTGAAGTAAGTCAGAAAGAGAAAAACAAATACTGTATGCGAACACATGCATACGGAATCTAAAAAAGAAAAAATGGTTCTGATGAACCTAGTGGCAGGGCAGGAATAAAGACGTAGACATAGAGAATGGACTTGAGGACACAGGGAGGGGGAGGGGTAAGCTGTGACAAAGTGAGAGAGTGGCATGGACATATATACACTACAGAATGTAAAATAGATAGCTAGTGGGAAGCAGCAGCATAGCACAGGGAGATCAGCTCGGTGCTTTGTGACCATCTAGACGGGTGGGATAGGGAGGGTGGGAGGGAAGCTCAAGAGGGTGGGGATATGGGGATATATGTATGCATATGGCTGATCCACTTTGTTGTACAAGAGAAACTAACACAGTACTGTAAAGCAATTATACTCCAATAAAGAACTATTTTAAAAAATAGAAAATAAAATAATATGACTGCAAAAAAAAAAATACTTGGTCTGAATCAATTCTTCTGACCTGAGGTTATGACTGTCCACCTATTTTGTTGTCTTCACACAGCACTTCACACAATTCTGCTCCACTTCTGAGTAGACACTGTAGCAATAATTAAGGCAAGTTCCAGGTCTGGTGTAGCACATGGAGCTTAAGTCTGTTTCTACCTAGGTCATTTTTTCAGCTGCCTCCAACAAGGATCAGAATTCAGGCAGTGAACTTAGCAAGACTCCTTTCAGCTTGCTGATAAGAGGGACCTTGCTGGGAATACAGTGGTGAGGCTCCCAGCTTTCTGTAGTAGACACTCAACAAAAACGTTCCTTCTCAGATGACACAGTAACATCTATATCATAATTTATAAGAGTTTTTTGTTTTATTTATTGTTTTTTTAAAATTGATCTTTATTGGAGTATAATTGCTTCACGGTACTGTGTTAGTTTCTTTTGTTCACCGGAGTGAATCAGCCATATGCATACATATGTCCCCATATCCCCTCCCTCTTGAGCAGCCCTCCCATCCTCCCTATTCCACCCCTCTAGGTCATCACAAAGCACCAAGCTGGTCTCCCTGTGCTATGCGGCTGCTTCCTGCTAGCTAACTATTTTACATTCGGTAGTGTATATATATCAATGCTACTCTCACTTCACCCCAGTGCACTACTAAATAACCAAGAGATCACTGAAGAACTCAAAGAAAAAATTTTAAAATACATGGAAACAAATGACAATGAAAACACGATGACCTAAATCCTATTGGACGCAGCAAAAACAGTTCTAAGAGGGAAGTTTATAGCAATTCAATCTCACTTCAAGAAACAAGAAAAATCTCAAATAAACAATCAAACCCTACACTTAAAAACAACTAGAGAAAAAGAACAAAGAAAACCCAAAATCAGAAGGAAAGAAATCATAAAAATCAGAGCAGAAATAAATGATATAGAAATGAAGAAAACAATAGCAAAGATCAACAAAACTAAAAGCTGCTTCCTTAGAAGATAAACCCTTAGCCAGACTCATCAAGAAAAAAAGGGAGGGGATGCAAATCAATAAAATTAGAAATGAAAAAGGAGAAAACACAACTGACACCGCAGAAATACAAGGGTTATAAGAGGCTACTACAAACAACTATATGCCAGTAAAATGGACAACAACAAAGAAATGGACAAATTCTTGGAAAGGTACAATTTTCCAAGACTGAACCAGGAAGAATTAGAAAATATAAACAGACCCATCACAAGTAGTGAAATTGAAACCGTAATTTTAAATCTTTCAACAAACAAAAGTCCAGGACCAGATGGCTTCACAGGCAAATTGTATCAAACATTTAGAGAAAGGCTAACACCTATTCTTCTCAGACTCTTCCAAAACATTGCAGAGGGAGAAACACTTCCAAATTCATTCTATGAAGCCACCACAAAGGTTTTTAATTTAGTGATGAACACTGTAACATATATTTGGCAACCAGACTCTCTTTTTTTTTCTGCTTTTCTTTTTCTCTATAGATCTCAGCCTAAAATCTATAGAATTTTATTTAATGAATGACAGACTGTTTTCCATACATCTTATCTCTATGCTACAGTATATTTTGCTTAAGCCATTTATTTTCTTCCTTTCTCTATTTCTATCAAGAAATCCTATTCCATTTCACTGCTGAGAGGTATATCTTTTAAAGATGACTAAGAAGTTTAAAAGAGAATGTAGGGACTTCCCTGGTGGTCAAGTGGTTAAGACTTAATGCTTCTAATGCAAGGGGCGCAGGTTTGATCCTTGGTTGGGGAAATGAGATCCGACATACTGTGCAGCACAGCCAAAAAAATAAGTAAACAAAAGTAAAAATGAAATATAAATTGATTCTCACACACATAAATGATTGGTTGGCTTCATTTTGAAACTTGAGCTCCGTAATCAAAATTCCCACAGAGAAAAAAAAGGAATATTCACAGATGGTCTGGTCAAGTTCTCGAGGCCAAACATACATTCTTGAACAGAAGTGGGTGGATGAGCAAAGAAGTCCAGAGTCTATCTAAAAACAAACAAACAATAGAGCATGATATCAATAGAGGCCATTTAATAGTCAAGTGTGTTATATTCTCTCAAAGTTCAGATGGACCTAGTAGCTGAGGGTTATCTGATGAGGCAACCTCTTTCCAAAAGTCAAGGCCAAGACCAAGGTGGCCTGCTGAGAGCTATGGCAGAAACAGCTTGTCAGTCTGGTCTCAGTTAGAGGTTTGTCAAGGCAAGATAGGGAAAAAACTCCCTATTACTGAGAATTCAGCCTTTTGGCATTGGAAATTTGGCACACATCATAAAACAGTACCAAGGAGTAAGTTGTGCACATTTGGAAAACATATCAAGCATTAAATGGTGACTCTAAGTGCATTAACATGTCCTGGTAACCTTAAACACTTCATATAACTTCCAAAATTGCTCACATCATACATAGTGAGTAGCTTGACTAGCTTACACATTTAGACAAGAGACTCTTTTCTATTTATATATGAGATGTAACCTCCATTGATATATGTGCAGTGGCAGTTCTTGTAATCTTACACTCTAGTGCCTATTCTTTGGAAAGACACATTTGTATTATATAGCAATAGAAAAGTCTTAAAATCTTATTTTTCTAGTACTCACAGCCAAAATTCCTAATGGAATATATCCAGACACTGATAATATACTAAACCATAATCTATCGACAGTTTGTACTGCATGTAATAGGATCCAATACTTTCACATTTCAGGACAAGGATGGATACAGTGGCATTTTATACCAGGACAGAGCTGAGCTTTTACTACTAAGCTTATTATCTTACAATGCAAGAAACTTGGGCTTATGTCAGATCTGGAGGAAAAAAAATCCCACAAGCTCAATGGTCTTCAAACATTGTGCGTGGTGTGACCTGTTTAAAGGAACCACGAGGACCCCAGGTTCCTAATTTCTACATGGAATACTATCAAACCCCTTTCCCTCAGAGAATTGCTGTGAGGTTAAAATAACATAAGTAAACATATTTTATAAAGTGTATAGAGATACACAACAGTACATTCTTATTTCTGGTTCTAGTAGTACAAATCGCTATCTGATATTTTCATGAATTTTTTTCTCTAGCTTCATTAAAAAAATTTAAAGCCATAATTATCTAAACATTATAATCATTATAATATTTTATAAAACTGCTTTTTGTGTAAAGTTTGCCTGTTTTATAGATGTCAATTTGCCAGTTGATTTCTTACATGGTGTGCTCAGAAATCAGATAGTCATATGTTTTTCAGTCCTTCAATCCTAAGCATGAACTAAGATTTCTGAAAAAATTTCCTACTAAGAAAACATGGTTTCCACATGGAAATTTGATCTTAACAACTAGAACTTTATAATCTTCCTGTATCTTCTTTTGAAGGTATTATCATACCAAATTTAGCTGAGGAAGGAACTTGATAGAGAATGGGGACTAGTACCAAATTTCTCCTGTTTCTAATTCAGCTCCTTTCCTTTTTTAATCCTTAAAAAATTTCTGAAAATGAACTCATTTCATTGTGGTTTTTCACCAAGGATTTTTTTCAGCAATGAGGCTACACCTGAAAATTGACATAGGATTCACGAATACAAAGAATGTTACATAAAAGGAAATTCTATAACCTTTAAATGAGTTGGGGGATGACAAACTTCTCTTACACAATGGACAGCAAACATTCTAGTTACCGAGTCACATATATGGTGATAACCCAGTGCAACATGATCAGGCTGTCAACTCAGTGTTTTTATTCACTTTTCCTAGAAATTTCAAGCCAGATTTTAAGATTTGTAGACTATGATTATAATGCAGTTTTTATTATTGGATAGATGCTATGCAATTTATTACTGTTATTAATGATCAAATCACAATATTGTGATAAAATACAATTATACAAAAAGACATACACATATTTTAAAGTACACACATGGAATATGCAGAAGAAAGGAAGTAATAAAAATGTATGAAATAAAAAGGGGAATTAGAAAAAGGTTTTACATGGCTACTGATATCCACCCATCTGTCACTGACTAAAATGTCAATATTTTGTGGTTCAGAAAAATAAAATAAAAATTTAAAGCATATTATATCCTTATCTTCTTGGTTTTTCCTATTCATTTTAAGTAAGGATAAAGAACTAAATCTGAGTCCTCACTATTTCACTGCCTGGCTCAATTTGTGATCTGATCTGCATATCTTTTTACCATACCCTCAGATTATAAATCAGGAAAGTGCCTCAGTCCTTAGAGGACAAAGCTAATTCCTTAGCAAACTCATCTAAACTGGGATGCAAGCTTATCTGTTCAGACCCATGTCCTCTCACCCCGCAGCATATGCCCTTCTCTACAAATGCACTGGTTACTTAGATTTCTGTAAGCAAGTCAAACACTTTTTTTTTTCTTGAACTTTTACTCCATCTTATTATCTCTGTCTACAATGTCCTTTCCCCCTTCTCTGCCTGGCAAAATCTTATCCATCAAAGTTTACTCCAAATGCTACCCCCTCTGTCTGACAGTCTTAGAAATTTCCCCACTTCCCCCTCCTACAAATAGAGTTAATCACCTTCCCTTTGCATGTACCCGTCAGTAGAGAGGTAGTTAGGTAGTGTCATCACTATAAGAATTAGTGTCAGTAACTGTATAGACCCTGGTAACTACATCTACCTTCCTGCTATAGCAGAAGGCTATGTAATGCACACTCTACAATACTGTATAATAAATACAATAAATACTGAGCTTTGAATGGCTGTGATGAAAGAAAAGACTATGACGATCATATATCTTTTTTTCCTAATAAGAAACAGGATACAAGTTTCCAAGTGGAGAAATTATGCGTCTTATCAAATTGTTGAGAAAATCTACTCATCACTTTTACCACCGTAGATACAGGAAATATCCAGGGGCTACAACTAACTGGTGCAATTATTAGTTACCCCTGAATCTTGCTCTGAATGTTTATCATAAGGCAATACAGGCCCAGCCAGTGGATATTTCAAAAAAGTCCTAACTCCCCTCAATATGGGAGATACTGTTTTGAAAATTCTAGATACTCTACATCCTTTATCAAAACTCATGTGCCAAAATCCATGTCAAATTACAAACAGATTAATAAGTTGGGATTTGGTTATATTTTCTTTCTCAAAAACATTGGACACCTGGTTGGACATATGGGTCACAGTTATAGTGATATACGAAATCCATACTGAGAGAGCCTAAAATAATTCCTAATGCCAGAATTTACCCTATACCTCTGAGAACTGGTGACAGAATGTGTTCACTCCCTTAAATACGAGGAGACCTCAAGGGCAATAGTGGATGAGCCAGCTTGGGCCTAGGAACTAGCATCCCAGGGAGAGTTTCATTTACCAGGAAGATGCTGCCGTCCTCTTCATCCTCCTGTGTCCTCCTCTCCCCTTTCTCCTTCTAAATAATCATATTCAACTTACCACCTTTGCTAAAAGATATCAGCATAGCAACTCATCTGGAAATAGCAATAGTGCTGGCTACTACTGTGCTTTCCGGAAACTTCAGCCATCCTCTCATTCTGTGTGTGTGTGTGTGTGTGTGTGTGTGTGTGTGTGTGTATACTACATTATATAAAATGCCTTTGATGTCTGGGAAGTTGAAAGAGAGCCACAGGGATAACTGGCAGCTCTTGGTATCATTTATCAAGAAACTGTGGTACTGGGACATCAATCCTCTCACAGTAGCTATAGAAGCGTAATGGACTTGGTCTTAACAAGTTAGAGTTTGGAGAGAAATTGGTGCACTTTGTTCTTCTTGCCATGGTAGGTGTTCTAGCAGAGGGCAGAGCTTTGATCTGAATGAAGACATTTCTAATTAAAAATTCCAGTGCTGGAGTAAGCTTGACAGAACATGAATATCCCTAGGTTCTAACCCAGATCCACACATTAAGACAGAAATATCACCCAAATACAGCATGTTAGTATGACAGCATTAGCTATCACTGCTTAACAAAGCACCTGAAACTTGGCTTAAAACAACCACCATCTATTTAGCCACAATTCCCTAGTTCCGCCATTTAGGCTGAGCTTGGCTGGGCAATTCTTCCTGACTTGGCTGGGCTCCCTCTCTCATGCATCAGCTATCATCTGAGAGCATGGCTTTGATATTGTCTAGGCTCTTCCACTTGTCTTTGCCCTCTGCTGGGAAAACTGGACTAACATTACTCTGGCTGAGGCAGTCTCTCATCCACAGCATGCTTGCCTGCTCTTGTCCACAGAGCAGAGGCAGGGTCCCAGAAAGTAAGTGGAAGCATGAAAAGACTTCTTGAGACTTGGTCTCAGAACTGGCACACAGTTCTACCAAATTTTATTGCCCAGTACAAGTCATACTACCCACCCACATTCAAGGGGAAGGGAAATAGACTCCAGCTCTTGCTGAGAGATGCTGCAAAATTATATGCAAAGGGATGGGAATTCAGAAAAGGGTGAAGGATTGTGGTCATGTTTACAAAGTACCACTGTGTGTTAGAGAAGGTTCATTGCTTCTTATCCTTGGGGAATCGCTGATATCCTGAAGATGTTTCATCTCATGTGTTACAGCTCATCCTTAATGAGCTAGTGCTGGTGTGATGAGTTCTTTTTAGTATCATCATGCCACACATTGATGGAGTGCTGTGAACTCTGATATTGGCTATCACCTTTTAACAAAGAAGGTTTAAGAAAAAATTTTCACTTGTTGCTTGCTACAGAGAGGACAAACTTGATGCTACTCATGAGGGGCCAAATAATTTATATGGATATTTACTGGGTTGTCAAACACAAATACTTGAACTTTGATGATAATGTAGCTTCAGTGGTTCCAGAAAGAAGATGACCTATGATGCTACATACGCTGATCTGCTGAAACCTAGCAAAGATGTTAGTCAGCATTATATACACTTCAGAAAGTAATCAGTGGCCACACACATTTACCTTCTTAATAGACTCTAGCAGAGATATCATCAAGATTCCCAGAATATCGAGGCAGGAGTATGCCAAATGATCTGGAAAAGTCTCTGTACTAAAACACTTGGGACACAGTGGGCTTAGATAGGGGTGCATGACACTGGAGATTTGTTCAAGAGTGTAATGACTGATGATATGGAGCACGTTTCTTATGGCTCCTGAGGTCCAGGAGTTCCCTGGTGGCATGGCCAAAAAAAAAAAAAAAAAAGGCACCTGAGCTCAAATGAGAAATTTTACCCAAACATACGCAAAACATGCAGTTGTGGAAATAACAAGATTAAAAATAAGATCATCAGCTGTGCAAAGCATGACCTGCAATATGAGGAAGATTCCTAAACCCATGCCTATGGTATATCCAGGACTATCAGGCTCTGCAGGACTTCTGATCCTGCATGTAATGTTCTTATTGAGCTACGTGGGGAAGGACTATAAACTGGCCAAGAATGAATAGAAACACAGGCCAACTTTCTGAGCTAAAGAACAGAGGTTCTATTATGGAACGGTCATCTTCCATTTTCTTAGGGGATTTGAACTTGGGGTGCTGTAAAATATATTGATGCCTGGGTCCCACCCCTAGAGATTCTGACTTAATTCATCTGGAGTGAGATATGGACATGTAGAGTTTTAAAATTGCTTAGATAATTCTAATATGGATTCATTTCTCACTTAAGTGGGGAAGAGGAATTAGAGAAATTCCTGGAAGGGTGAAGACAGAGATTTCCTTGAGAAGTACAAATGTTCCAGAGATGCTTGCTTCAAGTTATAAGCTGTCAGCCATCCAGGGAGTAACAGGCTATAAAAGGATTGACACTACTTTCTGGCTCTCAAATCTGTCACAGTAGACTATTTCTTGAAGTGCCATTCATGGTTATAGAGGCGATGCCCCTGTTGGGGCCGTACTCTCTTGTCTGTCATGAACAGACACAGAAGGAAATAGCTTCAAGATCTCAGGCTTATATTGTTGAGAATAATCTGATTATAAAAGAATATTGGGGCAGGAATGCTGTCCAGGATTTGAATATTTAATATTTTGACCATAATTCAACAGTGTTTTGTGGGCTTTTATATACACCCAGAAATATAATAAAGGGAAGGGGTTTCTGTTGATTTTTATGTTGCTGACACTGTATTTGTGGTATTTATGTCATCACGGGTTGCCTATAACAGTCTCTAGTAAGCTGCTTTGAAGTGTATGGCTGAGCATAATTTGATATGAAAAATAAAATAGGGATAGATTTGGAGCTCAGATTCTACATGACAATAAGTTAAGAGGACCCAACCATGGGGATAGAGGAGGACCCAGATCTTCTTACCACATTCCCACTGTGGTCCCCAAGAGGGGACTTTTGCCAGTAATTCCACATTCTAGGGAAGAAATGTCATCCTATTACTTACTCCTCTCCAAGGGAGTAACAATTGGCTGCCGTTAGCAGTGAGTTTTGCAGAAGCAGTGCTGACTGGCCTCAGCCCTTCTCTTGCTCGTGGCCTTCAGACCCCAGGTGTAGTGGAACTTGCTCTCTCAGTCCCCGTGCACGGGGAAGACAACATGCACTTCCCTCAAGGAGTCAGCTCTGTCTCACCTTCTCTGTCTGGCCCTCCAAGAAGAGCAGGGGCAGCCCAGTCGGTGGGCTTGTTGTCTCAAAAGAGGAGGAGGCCCTGTTTTGGTCTCAGGTCACCCATTACACTCTACAATCCAACTTTTCCAGCAAGAAAACGGATACAATAATTTGCCTCATTTCACTCCTTGGGTCAATTTTTCAGTTTGGTACAACCAAGAAAGATGGGCAAGTGAACAGTCCATATCAGGACCCACACAACTTTGCTAAAAGTAATTAAATGAAAGTAGCAAATAATATGATTCCAATGTACTCGTCACTAAACGTTCAAGTGCCTGCACTACTGTGATCTGCTTTGGACGATCCATACTTGTGTGTGTGTGTGTGTGTGTGTGTGTGTGTGTGTGTGTGTGTGTGTAGAGAGAAACAGACAGAGACAGAGAGACAGATGAAGAGAAAGGCAGGGAGGGAGAGCACTCTCAAAGCAGGTAGTAAATATATAGCTTTATATATATATATATTATATCCACATATATTAAATATTTACATATATACATATACCATATATATGTAAACTATATATGTTTATAATGCATGTAAATGTGTATACATGTGTGTATGTATATTAAGCCAGATTATCAGTTAAGCTTATTAATTATTTAAATACAAGCTTCTTCACTCTGGAAATATTTTTTATAAACCCTAGGAATCCCTACGATTTATATCATTTTTCAAGAGCAAACGAATTATAGTGAAAAAAGAAAGGAAAAAAACCCAACTCCACAATTTACTCACCATATAATCTGAATCATGTCACTTGGAATAATTTTTATTTGCCTAATCAATATAAAGAAATAATATTAACAGATGTCCCACCAAAAAATTATAGCAAAGCTTAACTGAGTTCAGAATTAAATCCTTACATAAAAATTCAAAAGACCATGCAATTGCTATTATATTTACTTTCATTGAAAATAAATAAGGGCTTTAGAATAAAGACCAGACTCTTCTCCCCAGCTGTTCATGATTTTATCAACCATTGGGAAATTAGAATGCAATTTAATAAACTATCTAGAAAATTACAGGCTATTAACAAAAGTTATATTCTCACCAAAACTGTAGTAACATCTGCAAACGTTATTAACTCCTTACTGGATAAATTACCTTACATGTGCTCACATTAGCACATGGGGAGGTTAGCAGTTCAGAACATAGGCTCTGCGGCTGGAGAACCTTCAAAGCCCTTCTTACTTCTGTGGCTTGATTGATTTCCTTAACCCTCTGTGACTCAGTTTACTCATCTATAAAATAAAATCTAACTCATAGGGTCATTTGAAGGATTAAATGTGGTGATAAGTGCATATTAACTTAATGTAGAACTTAGCACACAGCACTCAGCTCTTATTATTAATAAATGTTCACTATTTTATTTTTTATTTATGCTGCTTTTTATTTATTCCAAAATGTATAAATATGCTTAAAAATGCTAATGTCTCCATCACTTTGCTGCAGTCTTCCTTGACAATTTCTGTCAAACCTAAGCTCAAGTCATAATCAGGCAATGAAAAACATATAATAGCTCAAAAAATATGACCAAAATGTAAAAAGAAAATATAAAACAACCATCCAACTCACCAAAATTCTCTTGCTCTTTATGTCACCAAGTAGCATAACTGACATTTTTCACTAAATTGTCATCTTTAAACTTATACAAGTAAGCTCTTTTGGCAACTTAGAGACATAGCTCTTTTGGCAACTTACATAGCTCTTTTGGCATAAAAAATTGGCATAAACTAAGAGTACTTCACCTTAATTATAGGAACACTAAGTGTGGAGCACTCCAGATGGCAAGGCTTTAATCCACGTGCACGGTCCCCCCCCAAAATAAAGTCTTGCACATATATGTACACAGTGCTTTTCAATCATATATGTAGATTCTCTTAAAGTTCACAATATTCAATCTCATTTGAATCCATTAGTGAATTACATAGCTCTTTTGGCAACTTAGAGACAATTCCTTAGATATTGCTGTGAATGGCCAAATCACAGGTCTATATATCAGTCCACTTGTATCTTTATTTTAATTACTTACATAGATGTATGATCCTTTTAATGCCAAATAAGCATTTCTGAAAGTGCTCGGAGAAGATCCAAGCATCTATCTGCTCTAAAAATAATCACATTAGCACACTGATGAATATTAAAGGACTTCAGCCAACTTAATGGTATTATATGGCAGAGAGACAGACAGACAGATCCTATCAAGCCCCTAAGAAGAATATTGTTTTATCACAATTCATTGTGGATATACCTAATTCACTGTGTAGATTTTTCCAATACAATTCCACCCAACGAGATAATGTATATTATTGCAATAGAGCCAAGATCTACAACACTCTTACATAGTTTCCAAATTTATTCTTAGAAAGCTAGAACTAGCTTCGGGTACTTCATCACCAATTGCAAGGTTCAAAGCTTGGAAATAGGAAATGGTGGATGAGTTTATTAACCTTTTACCTTGCAACTCAGGTTCAGTGATAAATGACTAGAGGGCAGCCATGCTTGAAATCCACTATACCTTTGGGTTCAACTCAAATAATCTAACTGGAGTTACAAAACAGGTCTAAATTAATAAAAATTTGAAAACCAAGTCAGATAAATGCAGTACTAGAATGCTGATTGTACCTGTAATAGTCTGCTAGGGCTGCCATAACAAAATACCACAGACTGGGTGGCTGAACCAACAGAAATTTATTTTCTCACTGTTCCGGAGGCTGTAAGTTCAACATCAAGGTGTTGGCAGGTTTGGTTTCTCCCAGGAGAGAAAGGCCACCTTCTTACTGTGTCCTCACCTGGCCTTTCCTTTGTTCACAGGCATTCCTGGTGTCTCTTCCTCTTCTTATAGGGACACCAGTCCTATTGAATCAGGATCCTACCCTTATGACTTAATTTATCCTTCATTACCTCTTTAAAGCCCAATCTCCAAATATAGTCACACTGGGGTTTAGGGCTTCAACATACAAAATTTGGGGAGATACAATTCAGTCCATACCAGTACCTCTTCTGCAAAGCAAAATGTCAGCAGATTTATTAACAATGAGCTCATTTTATTTGCTCCCAAGTTCCAAGCTTCAAAATATCAATGTTGATTTATAGTACCCATGATGAAAGTCATAATCTCACAACGTGTTAAGAATAGCAACAGAGAGGAGTAAAAATGTCAAGCCAGAAAAGAAATTTCTAATTAGTCAACCAATATTTTTGTCTGGTTATATAAAAGAACCATAGAGTTAAAACATGACAACAAAAAATACATGTTTATCATTAGTCCAATGTTCCAGGTTATTAACATATGAATGTATAATTAGTATTATGGAAGTAGCTATATCAAGGGAGATAAAAAATTGGCATAAACTAAGAGTACTTCACCTTAATTACAGGAACACTAAGTGTGGAGCACTCCAGATGGAAAGGCTTTAATTCACGTGCATGGTCCCCCCCCCAAAATAAAGTCTTGCATATATATGTACAAAGTGTTTTTCAATCATATATGTGGATTCTCTTAAAGTTCACGATATTCAATCTCATTTGAATCCATTAGTGAATTAGTAGCAAGTTTTCACCCTTGTGATTTTTTTCAAACATGTGATACCCAAAATACAACTAACAACTAGTGGCAGTTTATGAGCCTTATAGATATGCACAATAAAAAGAAATAAATAAATGAAATAAAGATTTGGAAACATTGTAAACAATAAAACTATTTGGAGTTCAAAGGCAAGATAAAACATCACGGACTAGGATGCCCAAGGAAACTATTTTGGAAACTGTGGGACTTGAGTAGGTTGTTGAGGGATGGATGGGAAGATTCATAACAATTTTATAAAAGAAAAAAAGATATTAGACATGAAGGCAGTGGCATAATAAAAGCATTCATCTAACTGATAAGGGGGCTACTTGTAAGACTAGGTAATTGGACCAAAGTTTGAAGAAGTAAAAAAGGTCAGAGCCTTGAATACTCAGTTACAGAAGTCAAATTTTATCCTGAAGGAAGGATATGTTGAAAGAATTTTAGTGGGAAGATATCCACAAGAAACATTTTCCTGAAGATCATGTATCCATCCCCTCTATTTTAAAGACCAATAGCTGAAGTCCTTTCTGGACTCTTAGTCCACGGGTCCACGACAGATGTGAAATTCATTTCATCCTCCAGGCTCCATGCATGGACATTGGTCCCAGGACTGATGTATTACAACCCCTTGGCCAGGGCTGAAGTCTTGAGACAGGCAAGGCCAGTATGACAGTTCACGGAAATTTGCTGGAATGGTTGAAAAGAGAAAGTCTCATTCTGCTAGGTTTTCTGGGCCGTGATGATATAAGCTGAGAGGTGCTTGGAGTCACAAATAGAACCTTGAAAATGAAGATGACACAGAGGAGAGAAGAACCAAGAGATGGGAAGAAATAGTTTGCAGGTAACAGAGTTTTTTGAGTGTCTTGATATATCTGCCTGAATACAATTTTGTCCCCGAGACATTCAATTATATCAGCTAATAAATTCCCTTTTTGGTTTAAGCTGGCTTTCAGAATGTTCCCTGGTTCTTGCAACCAAAAGAGGTCTTATTAACTCACTAATAGGATGAACATGTAGGGCTACTTCAAAAAAACAAGGTCTGTAATGATGGAAAAGGAACACCCTGGGTTACAAAGTGAGTGTTGCTCCAGTGATTTACCACTGAAAAAGGAAAACACATCCCCAGTATGGCACTTTCCTCAGAGAGAATGATGGGTGGAGTTGGAAAACCTTGGAATAGGGAATTAGTGTAACAGACAGAATTGGAAAGCAAAATAACTGACCCCATAAAACTACAGCTAAAGATGGATCCTGAGCCATGATCCAGGGAAAGTGGTCTGCCATAAATTTATGGTGGAAACATACAGTTCACTGTTAAGAATACAGCTTTTGAATGAAGCAAATATGAGGAGAGTCTAAATGAGACCAAAGAAATAAACATCTTGAAAAAATCTAAGTACTTGGGAAGCAATGTATATTTTTGCCCACTTTAAAAAAAAAAGCATGAAATGTATAGTTCAGGGCATGAAAGTGGATGAAATGGCTTCATAGGAACTGATTAAATCTGTAAAACTAGTATTTTAAATCAAACGTTTTTGCTATCTATTCTATAAACTAATTATGTAAGATTCACTCTAACTCTATTTTTAAAAGGAAACTTTAAGTGATAAATTTAAATTGTAATATTATTTCCAAGAGAACTTTGTGGGGGGGGGGATAGTACTACCATCCACTTAAATAGATCTCATGTAAGAATTTAATATATAACAGTTTAACAAATTATCTTCCATTGTGCTGCTGAAAACTTGCTGTTTTGTCTAACACTAATAAAGTAGTTAAGAAAAACCCAGTTTGGCAAAGGAAAAATCTTAATTAGTTAGAAGGAAAGAGCTTACAAACCAACAGAAGGACAAAAATGTAAATGCCACTGAGTCTGGAGATAATTTGGTCTAGTGTCAAAACTGGACTAAAAGTATTTATATATCTTAAACCTCTGGCTTAATTTAATTAAGACAAGAAAGAACGGGAGAGAAGGAGGGAGGAAGGGAGGGAAGAAAAGGGGAGAGAGAGAGATGGACAAAGAGAGCAAGGGAGAGAAAGAAGGAAGGAAGGGAAGGAAAGAAGGAAGGAAGGAAGGAAGGAAGGAGGAAGGAGGGAGGGAGGGAGGGAAGATGGAGAGGAGGGAAGGAAAGGGAGGAAACTACAATTTTTGGTTTAAAAAGCTAAAAAATCAAACATGTTTTTTCACTTGGAACATCTCTGAATGAGGTGAATGAGGTAGGTTGAAAGGTCATTGCCTCTTTCAGGAAGCTACTCTTCCATTAAGCATGGTAGAAAGATAATTGCTAAGTGAAGTTTCTCATTGACTTGCACAGAACCTGATTTCAAAGACCTCATAAAAGTATATAAAGGCATTAACAGAAATGGTCTCTAGAAACTTCTTTAAATAAGTGTAGCTCCCTTTAGAGCTCAACAAAATCCTAGCTTCATCCCTCAGTGATGACATAAATTAGATGCACATTATATCTCACTCATTCCCAAATTCCTATCTTACAAAGAACATTCATTTTTTGACATTCTTCTTTATTTGATGTTATCTAGCCCAACACTCATATTTTTCATGTGGAGAAATTGAGGCTTGAAGAGAGTGCATCATTTGACCAGCTCACAGAATCAGTGATTGACCTGGGCCATGTCCACGTGACTCTAAACTATATACTCTTTCCATAGACAGTCACATTTCACACTCCAAATATCTGGCCAAATATTTAGTTTCCAGAAAGTGGATGGTGATTGCCAATAAAAGTATAAAAGCATAACTTTTATTCTCCTGTGAAGGTAAAGTAAATATACAGGGAAGTTGTCAAGATTCTGCAAATGTTTGAATCAAAATTCGCAGTTTGGCTGCATCTGTCTGATGAACTGGTGGGTTGTAGCCCCACCTTCCCCACTCCAGGTGCCTCTATATGAGTTTACATGCATAGGAATAATGCAGCTTGTCAGGAGTAAGGTTATTGTGGGGGTTTTTTTCGGTTTGGTTTTTGTGTTCTGTTTTGTTTGTTTTTAACATTTGCCTTAGCTTTTGTTTTGCACCAGCCAAATGAGGCAATGAGTCAGGGACTAGAGGAACAAGATGATGAAAAGAGGGCCTTCTCTAGCCCAATCCCATGGATTCAGTTTTGAGCACTAGGAGAGATGACAGTCTTTTAAAAGAAATTGACAAAGCTTGGTCCAATTGAGACTTTATGAGACAGATTGTGGAGCAAGTGGAGCTACTTTGGATGAAGTCAACTACAGAATTAGGTAGAGCGTTCCTTCCAGTTTTTGCAAGGAACATGACTTCAACAAAGTGATTATGTAAAAGAATGCACTTCTATAAGTAACCTCAAAGTTTTTCTGCTGCAGAAGCTTCAAAAAAACCTGAAACTTCCATAGAGAAGGACCATTCTTAGAGGGAAAAGAAGTCCCAGTGACAGGGATGGGTCACACTTTCCACCCAAAATAGTTTCTAGACAGCAGAAGAGGAGGTCAGACTGAAAGCATGAAGAGGACCCTATCTCATCACACTCCATGGTAGAAACCCCCAGAAAAAACGGACCAGGCTTTAAATGAAGACCCTACAAGAATGCAGATGGGAACAGCATAGCAGCAAAATGTGGATATTAGTGAGATTGTCCAAAGCTAGTGAGTCCCAGGCAAATTCTAATTCATTTTTATTAGCCTTTGGTTAACTAATTACAATCAAATGTGTAGTCACAGTTTCCATAGGAAGAGAAAATTAGTTATGGAATCAGACATTTCACACAAAGACTTGAACAACTAAGAAGCAATTAGAATGTACTGGGAAACAAGCATTCCTTTTAGTAATAGGTTATACATTAATATACACAAACAGGTTATTTATCTATTGTCAGTAACTGGAAACCACAATCCATGTTTGCTTAACATATCTTTGGTAGATAGAAATTTTACTTTCCTGACAGTATTGCATTTAGAAAAATTGTGGTTTGGCTCAAAAATGCTGACACTCTCAACCATCAGACAATACATCTTCTGAAGATAGTCATATCACAGACAAAAATATAAATGCAGACAAAAATAAAATGCCAACTCAGACATGTCTTAAGTTTTTTAGGATCTTTCTCATGTCTTTCAATATGTTTATCCTCAAAGTGAATCACCTTTTCATATTTCAACCTTCATGGTTAAAGTGGAGTTTCCAAAAATATTGGGCTTGTGAAACAATTGACACTAAATGTGAATCATTTGTTGAGAAACCTGGTTTAAACCAGGAAATAACATTGGCTCTCTCCTTCTCCCAAAGGCAATAGTCAGTCCAAGATTTTTCTAGTGTTGTCAAGTCTGGCCAGTAATGCAGATAAAGACATTGGTAAGTAGCCTGGGGCCCTATGAGCTTCAGAATTATTTTGCATGTACTCTAAAACTGACCCATACAACAAGCTGGATTAGATCACTGGGGAAAAGGACTATGGGATATCCTTATGCCTCTTAACTATTACAGCACTAGCCTCTAAATTCCCTTTCCTAATTTTAGTCCAGATGTCAAATATATAGTATATCTTATATTTAATTGATATGGTATTTCTATTAAAATTTGAGGTATTTTGAGTTAAAAGCATTAAAACACCTCCTATTAAGTAATAAATAATAGCTGACATTTTATTTTTACTTTCAGCAAAACTGTAAAGAAGGGGAACCAACATGGTCTAAGGACGGATAAATAGGTTATAGAGAAAGAACAAAAATATTCCTTGGAAACCAGGCCAGAGTAAGAGAAGAGGCTGTCGTTTTTAATGGACTATGTGCCAGAAACTTATAAAATACCCATATATCTCTCTAAAAATTGTCTTGGAGAATTAGTTCCAACTAAATTGAAAAACCATCAGAAATTGTTCTATTTTCAGAAAACGGGCTAGAAATTTTGAAAAACATGCCTGAGAATAACTAGAAAATATGAAAAAAATATTTAAAAACATGTTTGAGTGTATCAAAGAGCTAGCAACAGAAAGAGTTAAGATCAAGAGAAAAAGGTAAACTAGCACAATGAATCCAGATTTGGGGCTAATTCTCCCATAACAGCATCTGGCAATTCTAGCAGAGACAGTTGAGAAGCTGAGCAGAACTTTCAGCAGGTCACATGGCTGGGAAAACAAGAACTGGATGTGAGGGCTGGCTCATGCGGGAGAAAGCCAGGTCAAACTCACAGATTTGGGATTGGGACACCAAAGGTCTACGCCTAGGAATAAGGCGTAAACATAAGAAATAAACAGATCCTGGGAAGGACTGAAGACTGCTTTAAATGACTTCATTAATGAGATATGGGAGGCCCTAGCTGCCTTTGGGAGAAGGAGAGAATCAAATGAATGAGTTTTGTTCACTACTTCTGGGACTTAAATTATAGGTATGTCAGCCCTGTTCACTTCATTCCTATGTTTCTTTGGTTTCCTTCTGTACTTGCCATTCTTTGATCTCTCAGTATTTCATCTTATATATGTCTCTAATCTGCTGTTAATCCATCCTTAATTTCAGTTATTATATTTTTCAAATCTTGAAACTAATATCTTTAAATAGTTTTCAATCCTCTTTCAAACTTCCCAATCTCGTCATATATTTTTAAACACATTAACATTGTTATTTGAATGTCTTTGAATATCCACTATCTGGATATTCTATTCATTTGTTTATAAGGGTTTTTTTTGATTTTCAAATATTACAAACAAAAATTATGGAGATAATGTAAGGTATGGGGTAGGCAAAACCATTATCAAGCCAAAGATTTAATAACCACTACGAGCTACAAGCATGACTAGTGCAATGTAGACAGTTTATAGAGCAAGACCACTGAAAGCTAATGACAATAAAAATTTTAAATTCAGACAGACAAAAAAGAAATGTATAACATTATTAACCTTGTATGAACCTAATAATATAATCCATTATGAAGCAAAGAGTTTACAGGACTAAAAGAGCAGGAAATTTTAGCACACTTCTCTCATTCCCTCATAAAGCCAATAGACATAAAAATCAGTAAGATGTAGAAGATTTGAATAACATGGTGAAACAGTCAGCTCTAATGATCATTATTTTGCACCATAACTCACTGAAGCAGTTCCTATTATTTACACCTTTTTTATATAGATGAAAAACAAAGAAGTGACTTCAAGAAGCTAATGAATTAGATTGCTCAGCTACCTACGAGTAATTAGTCCATGAATAAGCAGGGGAGCCAATAAGAAGCCTCTCTGAGTTTTGTTTGTTTGGTTGTTGTTGCTGTTTTCTTTTTTGCTGGAGCAATTGCTAAAGGTGCTGTCTTCCTCTGGAGTTAGAGGCTGTAGAGACACTTAAGCTAGCGCACCTTGCAGCCATCTTCCCAGCCAGAGGAAGAAAGCCTTCTGCACTAGGTAAGAATGAGGCCAGTGAAGAAGGAAAAGCAGGGCCCAAAGAAGGCGAGAGAGGGGCCTAAAGTGAAGCTTTAAGTCCCTAAATTCAGCCACTATGTAGAAAGTCCTACCCTGGCTACATTTGTGACACCATCTTGCAAATATATAATAGGCATATTATTTCTCTAGTATACAGACAAGGCTTGATGTGCTTACAGACTTGTGGCCTCCTTGAAATAAAAGTATTTCCTTCTGGCAACAGGATTCTGTGGGTTGGAAATCAAGCTCCAAGCAATAGAAAGAACTACTACTATTAGGACAGGAAGCTAGCAGAATTACAGGACAAGGATAGATAAAATGGCTAGCTTTAATTTCTGAGACCAATGCAAATTTCAGTAAAATAACTATGGTCCTTTTTATATAAATTCAGTATTACTTGACTTCATTTCTTTCCTCTCAATTTTTTTCTAAAAGATATTTATATATTTAACATATCTGTTGGCATAGAGTTATAAAAAATATTTAACATTGTTTCCAATTAATTTATCATGTCAAAAAGGACTGAATTAATTAAACTGAATAGACATATTAATACAAATATTTTCAGTATCTTTAAATTGAAGAAGCACCTTCAATTTTTTTTTTTTTAAAGCTGAAATCTATAGGAATGTAGTTATAATTCACCCAGGCCCTTGCAACATCATTTGTTTGCAAAGCCATTGTTTCTCTTCCTTAAGTGTAACTCTTTTTTAATTCAAAATTAACACTCTGTGAAATTATTTGTTTTGAGAATCAAAAGTCAGCCTTTGTCAGATGCTTGGTTTCTGGAGAAATGAGAAGCTCGAGTTTTTTGACATTGACATCTTTAATTTTCTAAAGTGCAACAGATGATTCTCTGGATATAATAGATGTGTGTTTACATGTAGCCTTCCTCTCTAAATCAAACTTCCAGAAGTATCTGTCTTCATGTGGGAAAAAAAAAAAACAAAACTAGATCACTCTTTCCATAACTCTTCTGTGTAAGCACTATGATGAAACTTGCATGACAGGACATTTGTTTAAATAAAGATTTAGTTTAGGTGGTTGTTACTGTTGATGTTGTTTCTGTTATGGTTACTTGGAGCCTATCGCTCTAAATAATCATTACTATATCAAAGAGGTGATGCTCAGTGTTCTACATGATTTGTAAGAAGCCCTTGAAGGCAATAGGCAAGGTGGCAAAACACACAAGATCAAGTCTCTGAGGGACCTGCTTCTTCAGATATATCTATTTTCTCACCAAGTGCTGTCAGGTTTGTTTTTTTTTTTTGATGCCATTCACAATGCCCCTTTCATTTTTTCGCTCCCTGTCTGATTTTCCTGCCACCCCTATAGGTTGCCAGACCTCTTCCCTTTCACTCTCATCACTGCCATTGCATCCTCCTTACTCTCCCTGCTTTTCTTCTTAACTTGATGCAGTTGTCCTGACTCCTGCAGTTGGATTCATCTTCCCTAAATACTGTATTGAGTAAACTTTTGCCATCACATGCTATATTTCTAAAAATATTAAATATAGCTCATTTACAAAGCCTGGCACAATGCTTTCAAAATTCTCCCCTTACCTCCTTATTTGAAGTCTTTCTTTAAGACATGTCCATTTGTCACCTCTAAAAGATACTTGTCCTTTTCCAGTGTTTTCTCCTTCCTTATTCTCTCCTCTGCCTCTCATCTGCTGTCCACATTTTAGATATCCACTAATCTGTCAGAGTTTATAAAAGTACTAATTTTCTGCAAGGCACTTAATCTCACTTTCCAGTTCTTATTGTCCATAGCTTTCTCATTACAGACATATTTATATTTTATAAATATTTGTGTAAATACCTCTTACTACATGGTAAGATTTTGAATAACTTATTATAATTCCCATGGTGCCATCATGTGTTTTATAAATATATTGAATTTTTGAAAGAGGTAAAAATAAATAGATGATCTTTTAATCTATGTATTAAATTGGTGGGGAAAAGAAATATAAAGTTTCCAAGCTAAATGTCACAATTTGAATCCCAGTTATCTTGAATACTTTGCTTTCAATAATTTCCAGAGTGTAATTTACCTTTTTAACTAAGACAAATATCCGGTGTTTTCTTCTTGGAACAACCTACACCACCCATCCCATGGACAGTTTCTTTAACTGTGAACAGAAAAAAAGAGAATCAGAATAAATAGTTTTGGCAGATATTCCAGACAGAACACTTTTGACAGTCATGGCCACATGTAATGTTTGGGGATATTTTATTCCATTTATACGTCCCTACTTCAGCTCTATAACTCAAAGAATTTGTTTAATCTGTTTGATACTTCTTTCACGTCTTTTAATTCAGATATAAGTTACCAGATACTTTACAAGGGCCTAATAGTATTATCCAAATATTGTAAAATGGGAAAGCTGAAGTTCACATTCAAAATATCACAGTTTAGACCCCAACTCAATTTTAGCTCCACTCACCTCTGTAACTTGGAAGTTTAGGTTTCCATTTTTATAACCTCCTTTAGTTTACCCATCACTGCAGAGCTGGCATCTGGCTGCAATAAAGGAACATTGGTAATATTGACAAAAAATGGCTTTCAACAGCTAATACTAAGGTCATGACAGAAAAGATCGTTTTTAAGTCATCATAAAGCTGTCTTCATCCTCTCGAACAAGGTAGGATATAAATGAAGTCATCTGTTTTCTTTCCTTAGGGAAGGCATATATGAAGCTCATTTTCTAACAATTTGGAAAGGAAATTTCTTCATTAGTTTTCCATGAAGGGCTTTATCTTTCTTTGCTTACAAAAGCAGTTGGCGGTGCAACTTTCTCTGTAGCATCCAAAATTTGAAATCCCCCCTGCTTCCTACAAACAGTAAAATATGCCTTGATAGCACCATAGCACAAAGATAAAAATGCAAGCCATTTAGATGTCAGAGAATGTGAAACTCCCAGAGAGGTGCTAACAGCCTCCAAGAGCCTCAGACTCAACTGACCAAGCCCTCCTTCCAACACCCACCAACTTTTCCTCCAAAATTGATTATGATGGCTCCATGCAGCTCCAGCCCCGACAGTACTCAACCCCCAAAAAATGGATCCAGGCTAGAATGTAGACATTACCTCCTCTTTCCTCAATACAATGTAGAGAAAAATCTGTCTTCCCAATCATTTTCTCAAACCAGAAGAGGTGAAGAAAGACATGTGCCTTGGACTGAGGAAAGACTTCTTCTAAAGGACCTGGAGAGCAACACTATGAAATGAAAACTTAAAAAAAAAAATTAATATTGAGGAATTTTAATAAGGAAGCAGGTTGATACCTGAAACCCATCACCATCATTTAACCTTAGTTAAAGCATTTAATACCCTAGGATCCAACAGTCTAACAGGAATGTATAACCATTTATTCTTTCAATAAATGTTTATTGAATGCATACAATGCTTCAGGCAATATTCTGTGAATAAAGCAGAAGACAGTTCCTGCCAACGCAGAGCTCAGTACTTAGCAGGGAAGGTATATATTAATACACCAGCCCCTCCATTTTCTGAACCTCCTCCCCTTATCTCAGATGTTGACATTTCTCCCTGCCAGACACCTGGGGCCCATTACATACTCTTCCTTTTCTCTCGTTCTGACTCCTCTCAGTTATCAACTTTTGCAAATCCTAGCTCTTAAAACTGCTGTCTGTGCAAACGACACTTGGGAAATGCTTCCATCCCAGGTGAGACTGGTGCTGCCTGGAACTAAGTTTAAAGACTGAATACATAATCTATTTCTTTAATTACATGTGCACATTTTTACTTGTGTTCTTGTCAAGGAAGGGTCACTTATAATGAGTTTCTTTTAACTTTCAGTATACCCCAGCCAATAGTTTTGCATTTTTCTTATTTCCTCCTTCTCAGTTTTAATTAAGGTCTCATTTATTTTCTATGAATGCCTCCACATTCTTTCCATTTTCTTCTGATTATGGAAGTCTTCATTTCTCTGCCTTAGCAACCAAACCAGGTAAGACAAAGAAAGGTATGATTTCCACGTGGATCATGTTTGGGTCACGTTTGGTGCTTGTTGCCCAATCACACAGCTTTGGTAACTAAATCTGTCTAATGCCTCTTTCAGTTTTCCTGAACATTTAAAGCTAAAGAAAACAGACCCAACTCTAAAATAAGCTTGAGTTTGAAAGCCTACCACCTGCCAATTATCATTCTCATATTTCAAGAAGAATTCTACAGAAACATATTACCATTATGCAATCTAGTAAACTTTGAGCCAAAAGTCAACCAAATAGCCTTTTGGTCATTTATTATATCAGAATGAAGGAAAAAAGCCATGGGAATGGTGAAAGATATGCTTTGGAGTGGGAACACTTCTCATTTTCCATTCCAAGGAGAATGGAAAATGTTATCAGAGGAACAATCATTATTTTCCTCAGTTGAGACCTATTTTAATGCATGCAATAACTGACTACAAAGTATTAAGAGTATAGTCAATAGCCAAAGATATAATTCATTACGGTAAAAAACAAGAAGGCCTGAAAATATTCAGAGGTATTAGAGATATAACTTTTACAAATTTAGAAGAAGTGTAATTCCGGAGAGCAGAACGCTGCTCATGAATTCTAAGCTTTAACTTCTTACATGTTTATATGCAAGAAAACGTCAAGAAGAGAAAGTGAAGATTTATGTACATTTCATTTTAGATATCACAAATTGTATCCATTTTTATGAGGTAGCCTTCATAAAGTTTATCTTTTCATAACATTTAAAGCTCTCAATATAACTTTTCCTTGGCTCATGCAGAGATAATAAAATTATTCTTAAAAATATCTCTTCCTCACCTCACTCCAGAAAACCATGGTGGTAAAAGAAAGGAAAGGATTTTACAAAATTTCCAGGGATTGTGTCTAAAGTCAAAATGGAAGGGAAACAAAGCTACGTGTCAGTCAGCATTCTTCTAAAAATTCCTAATAATTAAAGTTTCTTATGCACTGTCATTGATAAATGTGACTAACTTCCCAAACGAATGATTCCTAGGTCTTCTGTCATACTCAGATGTTAGAAGAAGCTATACATGTTACGTGAGCTGTGTCAAATGGTAATAATGACACATAGTTCCAAATTGTGACAAATTTAAAGAAATTTTTCTAAAACTGTTATGTATGTATGGTTAATCTGTTCAATGTCTTACCAGCCCTCCTCTGACACTAGAAGCTCAGAATCTAGTCCTAAAAAATAGCACACACTTGGCTGCAAATAACAGAAAACTCAACTAATTGGTACAAGCAATAAAATCATGAAATCATGACACATCAAAAGTCTGAAGGTATACAGTCCTTTATGTAGTTCAGCAACTTAATGCTCTCCCCAAGAAGTCAGGCTTTTCTATCCTTCTGCTCCACCATCCTCATGCCATTGGCTTTTGGACCTGGTGGTACTTTTTTTTTTTAATTTATTTTTGGCTGTGTTGGGTCTTCGTTGCTTCATGGGCTTTCTCTAGTTGCAGCGAGCAGGGGCTACTCTTCCTTGTGGTGTGCAGGCTTCTCATTGCAGTGGCTTCTCTTGTTGCAGAGCTTGGGCTCTAGGCGCACGGGCTTCAGTAGTTGTGGCTCGCGGGCTCTAGAGTCAGTAGTTGTGGCACATGGGCTTTAGTTGCTCTGCAGCATGTAGGATCTTCCCAGACCAGGGATCGAACCCGTGTCCCTGCATTGGCAGGTGGATTCTTAACCACTGCGCCACCAAGGAAGTTCCCTGGTGGTACTTCTTACTGTAGAGTCACACTCAACTCTGCAGACAGCAGGGAGACCCCGTGGAGTTGGCACCCATGCCGGTATATCCAACCCTGAGGGTGGGGAGGTGTCTGCCATTGCTGCCAGAGCCAGATCTGCCCACCCCATAGCCAGGACCTGGCCACCTTGTCAACAGAACAACCAGCCCTGTAGCTGCTGCTCCCTCCTCCAGAGGGGGATGGGTTTACCTAGCCATCCCCCCCAATGGTTTATTTCTCACTCATATGAAGTCTGCTTAGGTCCAAGAAACTGTCCAGGGTCTCAGTCCTCTGAAGAGATACTCACCATTAGAAGCTGTTTCAAGCTTATGGCACCTCTTATAACCTCATGCTTCCAAAATCATGGTGACAGGGAAAGATGACACTGGAGAAATAAATACCAGCGTTTAAACACTTCTTCCTAGAAGTGTTCTAACATTTAATTCATCAAAGCAAATCCCATGGCTTTACCAAATTTCAAGGGAATATGTGCCTAAAAGAAATGGAGAACAGAAAAACCTCATGAACTCTAGCACTATCTAAGACATTTGATGGAAAATATTTTTAAATCACATTCTTGAAATATCTATGGCTTCTTTTCCATCTGATGTTTTTAAGTTGAACCCATTTCATGCCACATTTGGATGTAAAATTGTGTGCTAATTTAATTCAGTACACACTTATAGAGTACTTCCTAAGGTCCAGACAGTGAAAAATCGTATGTAGATTTAGACCTTTGTGAAGTCTGCTTTTCTCATTTTCCTAAATTCCACTCATCCTTCGTTTCCCACATACTTGAGGTATGTCATAGTACAATAATAAAGAGTACAGATTCTGAGATCGGAAAAGCCTAGGTATAAATCCTAGCACTACTTATAAAGTTACTAACGGTATCACCTTTCAAACATTTACATTCACTGGGCCTTAAAGTCCTCATCTATGCAGTGAGTATAATTACTACCTCCCAGGACTGTTCTCAGGATCGAACAATAGAAAACAAAACTTCAGAGATTAAAGTTACTAAATGTGTATTTTCTTCCAGATATTATATAAGGGTAATACTATAAGTATTAGTGCCTGACAATTGTTAGCTGCGCTTTTCAATAAGATTATTTTGAATAATTTCCACTTTCTCAGCAGGCCTGCTGCTCTTTGTTTTTTTTTTGTTGTTTTTTTTTTGCAGTACGCGGGCCTCTCACTGTTGTGGCCTCTCCCGTTGCGGAGCACAGGCTCCGGACGCGCAGGCTCAGCGGCCATGGGTCACGGGCCCAGCCTCTCCGCGGCACGTGGGATCTTCCCGGACCGGGGCACGAACCCGTGTCCCCTGCATCGACAGGCGGACTCTCAACCACTGCGCCACCAAGAAAGCCCGGCCTGCTACTCTTGACTATGAACCACAACTGCTCTCTCCTTTACTGTCAGCGTGCCATAAATCTGAAATCTGGGGAAAAACAAAAGGACTTCAAGAGATTTTGTTCCCACAAATTTTGTCATTCATAAATGAAGATACTGCTTTGAGTTTACACTGAAGGTTGTAAAGCTTTTGTGGCATATCCAACGTTAACCAGGTAATAAATGTTTGTGTGTAAATGTACAGTGGGACTTCATCCACTCCACAATAGTATCAATATTCCTTTAGACACCTATTCATCAACCATCTTGTGTTGTTTCCAAATTTTCTCCAGTTTTATAATATCACATTTAAAGTTTAGATAAAGTTACTAAAAGATGAGAACGATGTGTTGTTTATTATGTCTTTCATCATCGTAGAGTAGTACATAGATATTTGACAAAGGCTTTAGTCCATGTTCAAGTCAACAGTGGACTTTTCAGGACTACTCTTTCAGAAGGGCCTGCCTACAATTAAGCTGTGCTGGCTATGCAGAATCCTTAAAATCGATATTTCATGAAGTTTAATAAAATAAGTGGTCTAGATTCCAGCCAATGTCAGCCCTCAACAGAAGAGAGTTCTGTGCCCCCAGAAATGGGAATAATGGATGTTATCTCCACACATACACCCCCAAGCTCAAGGACATGGCTGAACTGAAAAGGACTGAAAATTTTTACAGTATTAAAAATATTCTACCCCATTTAGTGGAATATAATAACTTATACCTAACAGAAATCAGAATATTTTATTGGTTAAGTTCACCAGGAGGTAATTAATTTGATTTAGGAAACCAGTACTGTTCTAGTATTTATATACAGGTTACCTAAAGTAGAAGGAATATATTTCTTAACCATATTCAAAGTAATCTCTTTATCAGTTAGGGATCTTTGGACACAAGCAGCAGAAAACAATTCTGGTTCATTAGGCAAAGAGAAATGTATTGGATGCTTATTGAGTTTTGAGATAATCAAGGAGAATCTGAAGAACCAAGGTGAAGGACAATGCAGTTTTGGGGACTGGAAAGCAGGAAGAATCTTCTCCAAGAAGAGTAAAATCACATCTCTTGGAAGAAATGGATCTCCAACTACTTCAGGCTCTTTGTTTCTTAGGAAGCAAAAGAATGACCTGACATTGGTCACCTGCACGTGCTGTGGTAAGGGAAAGGGAAACCATAGGTTTGTCCCAACAAACAGTGATCATGAAGAGGTCAACTCTCAAGGGGAAAGGACCAAATGAACGTGAAGCAGCCAAAACCAGGCGATGTCTACCTCTTTGTTTTGATTTTTGTATAGATATCAAAATAAAAGCATGAAGAAGAATTGCCATTCTAACACTATTGTTTGTGCTACTTTTCAAATCATTTTGCTTTGAACTCTCTGGAGCTTCCATTATAGGTAAAATAATTATATTTATTTTAATGTCTCTAGCTCACCTGTGCTAAGTCTGTAAACCAAGCTGCTTCCGTATGATACTTTTCAGACGCTAAATGCACAGTGAATTATAATCCTATGTAATTTATCTGAATTTGAAATAAACCCTTTTCAGTCAAACTTCTCCTAAAAGCAGGACTAACTCCGTAATTCCAGAAACATTTAAACAATACAGTGAGGAGGATAAGAATTTAAAGATGTGAAGGAAAATGTGCAGGTTCATTCAAATAATTCAGGAGTATTCTCAAGCATGCATGCTTTAAACTTAATAGATTTCCTATCCAAACTCAACAAAAACCATTTATGAGTATTGGGCTGAACTCTAACAATATCATTGATTCCACAAAAAAATCCAATCCAATTTAGCAAAGGGGTAGGGGAAAGCTTCCCAGAAAATTTTTAAATAGGTCACATTTTTTGTACTGATTGGAAAAATACTGAAAGAAATAATCTGCCATTTCCCATTAAACACTAGAGTTAGACCTAACCAAAATGTCTTTTATGAAGGACAAAACATTCAGATTCACGTGTCTCCTTATACTTCTCCAAGAAACTGGCAAATCTTCAGTATAAACAGAAACAGCAGAAAACATCCAAAAGATGCAATCTATGATTTTAACCATCTCCGCTAACCACAGATATTTAACTATTCACACTCATGGCAGTGTAACCAAAGGCATTATCCCATATTTATTTTACACCAAAGATGAACTGTTATAGTGTGTCTGTTCGTAAATATTTTTATTAAACACACACACACACAATATTTGAGGAAGGTTAGCTTGTCTAGTAACTAAATGTAGTAAACCTAGCAGTGAAAATAACTTACATTATCTATTTTGTAGTTTGTTATATATTTACCTATCTTTGCAATCCAAGTATATCAAAAATTGTTTCATACTTCCTTGAAGATACAGGTTATGAATTATGAACAATTGTTATATTGGACGGTCACCCAATATAAAAATTGTGTTAACATGGTGCAATCTAGTGCATCACTTATAACGACTCTTAATTCATGGCTCTCCAAATATCTGTATAGAGTTTATATAGCCACCTCACAATTCATATAAATCACATTTCAGTCTTCATATAAAATTAGTTATTGAATCCGTGACTATGTGTCAAAGTTTTCTTCTCTCTCTGGTACCTGAGATTATTACTCACCCCCTTTCTTCCTTCAGGTTTTTCTCCCAGCTCTCTCTTAATCACTGGGACCCTCTTTGTTCCATCCTCTGTTCTCTTCTCACTCTGTGCAGATTCTCTGATAGTTCTGTTTCCCTCAGAATGATGACTCTTAATCGTTCTGATTGCCACACCTAAAGAACGAACCGCCTATTAGATGTTTCCACTTAGGTGTCCCCCAAATACCTCTCAACCCATCCATGTGAGACACCTCCTTGGCTTTGCCCACCCCACTCTCATCTGCCAATAGCATCGCCATCCAGTCAGAAACTCAATTCATCTTTTATACCTTCCCTCATTTCATTCCCACATTCAATTTGTCTTGAAGTCCATTCAATACTACCTTCCTAATGTCTTTTTATTCCCTCTCCCCTCACCTTCTTCACAGGACCCCTCTTTTATCTAGGCATCATCATTTTTCACCTTGGATATTGCCTTTCCCTGATTAAAACCCCTCAGCAACTCCTCGAAGCCTTCAAAAATCATATGTGTTACTACGGTTGAATCACAACCTTTCCGTAAACTAGACACTGCTTGCATTTCTACTTTCAACTCTAGGCAGCCCACCCCACCTAACCCATCACACTTGCTGGTTCCCTAAAAGGTAAGTTCTGTCTTGCCTCTGTGCCTTTGCTCATGCTGTCATCTCTTCCACTGGCTCACTCATCAAAAAAGCAGGTTTGCATTAGGTATCATCCAATTATACATCTGTCTTTTCTGACTAGAATTTTATGTCTTTGCTTTTATTTCTTTATCTACAGCACTTACCACAGCAGCTGGTATGTGGTAAATATATATATATATATATATATATATATATATATGTATGTATGTATATATATATATATTATTTTTTTCGGTACACAGGCCTCTTACTGTTGTGGCCTCTCCCATTGTGGAGCACAGGCTCCGGACGCACAGCCTCAGCGGCCATGGCTCATGGGCCCAGCCACTCCGCGGCATGTGGGATCCTCCTGGACCGGGGCACGAACCCGCGTCCCCTGCATCGGCAGGCGGACTCTCAACCACTGCGCCACCAGGGAAGCCCAATATATATTTTTAATACTAAAAACTTCTACCTAAATGGGAAAACTATTTAATCTCTTCTTGGACAAATTGGGCAAATTATTTAATCTTGGCATCAGTTTCCCCACTGGCAAAATAAAGACATATAATGTCTACTTTATAGTGCATATGGGAGGATGAAGTTGAGTTAATATATATAAAGCATTTATAACCGTACTTGGTATGTAATAAGTTCTAAATAATTATTAGATATTATCATCAGTACTAGTTATTATTATAATTCCTTTTCCAGTCCTTTTCAGCCACCTCTTCTGGAATTGTTCATGGAACATTTTAAGCATTGTTTTCCTGAAGCACCTCTGACATACTCACCTATGTGGCTTTCCTCTTTATAGCAACACTAAACACGCTTAGCTTTCAGCAGTCTTCGGAACATCTCCCTTTCCAGAATCAGTTACCATTTTCAACTTCTTTCACTGTCAATACACCATTCATTTGAATAAACACTCTGGCACTATAGCATAGGTATTAGGAAAGCAGCTTCTACAACCAGACAGCTTGGATTTAAATCCTGGCTCCTTCATTTACAACTGGCTGCTGCAGGGAAAAGTATTTAATTTCTCTCTGCCTCGATTTCCTCATCCATCAAATAAGGCTGAGAATAGTACTCACCTTATAAGATCATTGTAAAATTAAGCCAATTCGTAGTTTTAGCATACTTAGAATATTAGATGGGAATAGTATGCACTTAATAAATGTCAGTAGGAAGACATCCATTCAAGTGGCAAAGCCCACTCTATTAGGAAACATCAGTGCCTAAAGTACGTTTAGAATATGGTCACTTATGCCAAACTAGGCTTTCAAAACCACAAGCAAAAATAGAATATATATTTTTTGTCAGAACTCAAGACCTGGAAAGGACCTTAAAAATAGTACTTCCAAAGCCCTTGTTTGATAAATGAGGAAATAAAGACCCTTCCTTATACATTGGGTGGTTTGTCTTCTTCAGCTGGGCTAGTTCATAAGCTTCTGCGTCAACCCCCAATATCCAATATTTGGCTAGTGCTGTCAACACAACACAGAACACACTCTTGCACACGGAGAGAGCAAGGACCATCATGATACACAGGAAAATGACCCAACTATTATAACACACAGGTAAATGCTGCCCTTCCACTGCACTGAACCAAAACAGCACACAGAGAGAAAGGCAGAATAGAAGGCAGTAGTTAAAAGCATAGAGGCTGAAGCCGACTACCTGAGCTCAAATCCATGTTCTGCCACTTAGTAGCCATCTGACCAGGGGCAACTAAGTACTCTGTGCCCCCATTTCTTCATATATAAAATAGGGGATATTAGAAGTGCTAAACCAATAGTTCATTCAAAGTTAAAATGAATTAATGTATACATACACAAAACTTAGAACAGCATTCTGTGAGTAGTAGCAATATATGTTTTATGGGTTATTGTTGCAAATACACAGCTAAAGAACATTGCTAAAATTTATTTGTTGTTACTTCAAAGTCACCACTGTGTATCTTGTGCTAAAATTCAACACACTTCCTATCATTCTCCCAAATACCGTAGGCTACTGGGAACTAATGACTTTTTTGTTGTTGTTGTTTTACATAAATCTTATATTCATGGTTTATTAAAATAAAGCTTAGTTTTTACCTAAGTAGTTCATTTGGCTTAAGATTCTGTAAGGCAGTAAGTCATTTTCCCAGGTGGTGGTACCAGAAGTAGAATTACCTCAAAGCCAGTGAAGCTTCCGTTTCAGAGCCCCTCAGTTTCACAGGCTCCTCCAAGACTGTAGGAGGGTCTAAGAATGTGTTCACCAAGTAAATATTTTAATGTTCAAAGGTTGTATATGTTTACGTATTTTTTAAAAGAAAAGACCCCAAATTGTATAAGCTTCACGTTGCCCCAAGCCTGGATTCATCCTTGGCTAGTATTGACATCACTGGCATATCTGTATGTAAGTGGGACAGAAATACTATCGCATGGCAGTAGTCCCTTCTACCCTGGGCATCTGGGAAGATTTCCATGCTTTCATTTGAAGCCACAACATTACTTGCAGGAAATTCCTGTCTCAAGACCTCAGACCAAGCCCCATCTTCCCTGACATAGTCACAAACTTTGAGTTTTGTGCATTGTTTTCCTGCAACCCACAGATTTGGTGTATCATTTGGATACGTGCTATATGTCAAATGTATTGCAATTCTTTTATCCACCCTGCCACCGATAGCCTACAATAGCTGCTGTTTGATTACCTTATTTTCACAGTGACTTTGGAACCCTCAGGTATGTTCCTGTCCCTGGTAGGATTTTCACAAAGCAGTACTGACACTAAAACCAAGAATTATGTTATACACAGCTTGTACAGGCATACGCTCACAGACGCACAGAATTCACTGCATTTTCTATCACCTTCCTTTGAATTCTTTGTACTCTATAGAAAAATATTCATCTACCCAAGATATTTCTATTGCTGCTTCTGACACTGACACCACAGTCTCTGAGCTGCAGAATTAAAGACACCCGCCACAAAACATTCTATGTATTTGCAATGGAAAATAAGAATTCTTAGTCCACAAGCTGTTATGTATTAAATTGGAGCTACACCTGTTTTTCTCCTGCTTATGCCAGGCTTTGGGGAACTGAGAACCATATGGAAGCTGCCATTGCATTGTGAAGTATTATTCTCTTCAGGTTATTATTACTCAGATACTGTAGAACACACTGTTGAAACAATCTTCCGTCTGCAAAATGTGCTCCAGGGAAACATCGGCAATTCCATTACTGTGAAAGGTATTGGAAGATTGTTTGTGGCTAGCTGCTGGCTCCTGTTCAGCTGGTTATGTACTCATTCTACAGGCCTCGCAGAGAGTTTTTACTGCTGAATAAAAAACAAAGAATCTTGTCATAACATAGGAAACAGAAGACACGTAAGTTCCTTGAATGACAATTCCAATTCTGCCATCTCTTTAATGCTAGCCTATTGGCAATGTTATGATATAGAAACGAGCCCTAAAACTTCACTTTGTCCTTATAGAGCAGTTCTTGATTGTGGACTTGAATGTCCTTTATGGTTTCTCCAAATAGCCTCAAGCTAGACAATATATTATCCTCAACGTACCAAGAACTGTCTGTAAACCAATCATTCCCGTGGGTCTGCTTAATCTAAAGAACCAGTCAAAAAATATTTTAAGGACTTAAGTTTTCCCTTATATTAATACACATATTTCAATAATTATCAGACTTTACTAATTTTTTGTAACAAAGGAAACCTTTAGATTTACAATGAGACTAATGAGATAGACTGGCATAACTGATTTTTTTTAACCTCTCTAAGCATCAGTTTACTTACCTGTAAAAGGGAAGTGATATGTTTACTTTGTACATTTGATGTGAGTCCATGTTATAATGCCCAGAAGATGACTAACGTGCTGCCTTCCCCAAAATAGCTTTACATTCATTGAGAATGTACTACAATTACTACCACTATTCTATTACTTTGTATTATTTTTTATTACCTGTTCTAATCTGCCCCCTAGATTATGAACCCCTCGAACATTAGACTTTGTTTTCTCCTTGCAGAACTTCTTTTTGTTGTTATTGGGGGGGTTGGGTTTTGTTTTGTTTTTTTGGTTTGTTTTTATTGAAGTATGGTTGATTTACAGTATCGTGTATATCTGAGACTAACACGATACTGTAAATCAACTACACTTCAATTTAAAAAAAGGCATAACTGATCTTATCTAATCCTTCCTGTGTTGCCTCAGGCTGCCTTTTCCAGGTCCAAATATTGAAGCCTCATTGCTACTATATGTGTGCTCCGTCATGGTAACCTCTGGGTATTGCTAGGGCTGAGTCTTTGCAAACTCATAAATATGCCTATATGGAACTATGAGGATACACACTAAACAATTCTAAATTGTTTCTGAATCACAGTGGCTAGGAGGTCAGGGGAGTCCTTTGCATATTAAAACACATAACATAGTTAACTGTCTTTTAAACATTTACTGAGGGTTTTTCTCCCTCTCATTTGAAGAACATTTTCAGGATAAAAAACAATGTCCAGGCTTTACCCAAATCAATTAGAGAATGGAGGTGAGGGGTAGGGGGAAGGATTGATAATAATACTGTGAAGCCAGGCTGAAACTCTTTATCAATATTTGCGGCCAACACGTAACCTGGGAAGGCTACCAGTTTCTTTGCACAGTGTGATTTAATGAGATTTAGTAAGATTATAATACACTTTTATTTTGCCCCCCCCCAAAAGCCCTGCTAGGCTTTTCAAAGAGCCATACCTTGAATTTTACATGTTTATTATATGGTAACCAAGCATCGGCTCATGGTTGAAAAATAGGATAATATTAAAATGTGTATCGATTCTAGCACATGTTAAATATACATGCATTAGTAAATTCTACAGATCAATCATCAAGGTTGCTTTCCCTAAACTTAATATCTGCTAATGCTCTTAAAGTAGCCCTTCCATGATTCTTCCAAATAATTTGGCCCTGTGGCTTAGACATTTCCCTCAGACCATGTCACTATGACCCCAAACATGGAAAATCTCATATTGATTTCCCCATCAAAAGAAGGAAAAGCTCTGCTTACTCTGTAAATGCTTAATTAGAGAAGCACTAAGCTGGTCGAGGAAGGTCAGTTCTGTACATTAAACAGAGCCCTCCTCCCTCTGTCTGTCCTTTTCATTTAGAAAGTAAAGATGCATTAGGATATGCAAATACAGAGAGATATGCAGGTCATATTTTCTATTCTTTACCTATGTCATGATGAATTAAAAATTATTTTTTTTAAATGCTAAGAGTAAGCACTCTTTCACTTACTTTTGGCTTTATTCTGCTAGAAGCTTGACCTTATCACAAGCTATTTAATGATAATACTATTCATTTTTATCTGGGGTTTTTATACTAAAGAGGGGCCTTTGGTGGTTAGCTACTCACAGTCACACCAGCCTTTGGAAGAAACCACCAATATGCTCTGTAATAGGTAACCTCACTTTTTTGATAACAACTGATTGGATGAGGGAGGGGAGGCTGACCACAGGCAGTTATTCATAGGCCATTAACTGGCCTATGACAAGGTGTGCCCAAGAGAGATGCACTGTACTAGATAGAAACAAGACACCCAATCACAATCTGAGAGGCACTTAGTAAAATCACTCGAACGCTTTCATTGTGTTTCTCACTCATTAAACCATCTTCCAATAGGCTGGCCTCCTGTGATTTTCCATACTACAAAGAAATTTGCTTACCCTGATATCCTGATCCACCTCTGTACTCTTGTATTTTTCACTGTGAATTAATAAATTATCATGCAGCTAGGTAAGCAAGTCTACCTTCTGAGAGATCAATCAAAGCTTCGTGCACTAAAGGAAAGTCAAGTTGCAGAGAATACAACACTTAATACCCCTGGACCTCTGGAGCAGTTCTTCTTAAACTTTAAATCTACACAGAAATCACCAGATGCTGCTGCTGTTACTCCTCCATAAACCATGCAAGACTCCAGAGACCCTTGCTCTTCAAAGTGTAGTCTTCAGTCCAATAGCATCACATGGGAGGTTGTTAGAAATGCAGAATCTTAGGCCTTGCTTCACAATGACTGATCAGAATCTTTATTTTGACTTCAGTGATCTTACGTGCAGTAATAATTGAGAGGCAGTTAATAAGGTCAGTAGTTGTCAAAAGACCAGCAGCATTGGCATCATCTGGGAATTTATTAGAAATGCAAATTCTCACACTCCAGCCCAGAACTATTGAATCAAAGTCTCTGGGACTGGGACCCAGTAATCTGTGTTTCAACAAGGCTTTCAGATGATTCTGATGCAGGTGAAACTTTATAAATCACTGCTCTAGACCAGTAGCTCCCAAACTTTGCTGCACATCAGAGTCGCCAGGAGAACTTTGAAAATTCCTGATATCCATATCACATCTTGCAAATTAAATCAGAATGCCTGGTAATGAGAGACAAATGTCAGTATTTCATAAAGATCACAGATAAGTCCAATGGATAGTAAAGTTTCAGAACCAGCGCTTATACTGTAATAAATTCACCAAGAGAAATGGCAACTCTAGCAGAGGTTTTCTATTTTAGATCCACATTGCAATCATCTAGTCGATGCCAAGATCCCATTCCCAGAGATGCTGATTCAACTGTCTGGAAATCAGGATTATTTTTTCCTTTTAATTTTTCAATTATAATTTACAAAGAGAAAACCTCACTATTTGTGGTATACTCTTCCATGGGTATTCGCAAATGCATACAATCACACTTCCACCACCAGAGTCGTTGATGCAGAACAGTTTCATCATCCACAAAACTTCCTCTTACTGTCCTTTTCTGGTCAACCTCTCCCCCAGTCTTCAGCACCTGCAATGACTGATTTTTTTTGTATGTTTCAGTTAGGGTAATTTCTGTTGGCTTAACCTCACGTTAATTGATTCCTTCTTCATCTGCGTTGAGTCTACTGAAGAGCCAGTCAAAGACACTCTCCATCTCTGAGTGTCTCATAGCTATCATTGCTGGGCTTTTTATCATCTCTCTGCTGTAAGTTTACGTAGAAACTTGCGTGCTGTTCAACTTATCCATTAGAGCTTTTAATATGGCACACATTATGATTTTAGATTCTCTGTCAGATAGTTTCGATATCTATGTCATACTTAACAATAGGTATGTTGATTGTTTTGTTTCTTGGCAATGTTTTTACTTCTTGCCCTTTTTATGCATCACAATTTTTTGTTAAAAATGGCCAGCTGTGAAAGATAATACAGGCTGAGGTAAATAGGTTTCATGCTTGGAAATGAGCCCTCCTTTCCTTACACTAGGTTTGATTTAATCAAGTCAGAGGTTAGTCTGGACTTAATGTTTGTTGTAGCTTTGGTTACCCTCCGTGACCCATGTTGCTTTAAATTTCTCTAGTGATAGGTTGAGGTTGGGAGCTGATCTGCCAGAAGGTTTTTCAGTATCTTCTCCACAATCAACTTTGTCTTCTTTTTACATTACACCTTAGAGTGGGTCTATCTTCATGTTCTTGCAACACTTCCAGCAGTATTCCAGTCTTACTTGTTACTTGACCTTGTTGATCTGGTGGTGGAGGGCATGGAGGGGGTGTTCTATTTTCTGCTAGTTTATACTCAGCCTCAGGAAGCCACTGTGTCCCTGGGTCTATGGGGTGTGGACTTCCCAATGCTCCTGCTTCTCTCCCAGCTATTCTTGCCCCTTCTCCCAGTAATAGCATTTGTTTTCCATTATCCTCCCCTTTCTGCAATGTGTTTTCACCAGTAACCTAAAACAAAGGCTCTTTTTCCATAAGAGATATAGGAGAGAAGAATCCAGGTACAATTTTGCACCATCATACAGTAGCTGTCACCCTCCACCTCCCCCAGACTTGCACCATCAGAAATGCTTTATCAGAATTCTCACCAATCATTTTGGACCTGTTGGGATCTATGGAGAAGAATATGCAAGGCAGTGTGATCATCCCCTATATCTGGCTCCACAATGTCTTGCCAGCCCACACTCATCCTCCACCAATTTGTCATACCTTCTAGCTGAGTTCTCCTGCCTTATTCTTCCTTCTTTCTACATCTGCCCCAAGTAAGCAAATGCTCAGGTTCTGTCTATCCCTGCACAAGTCTCTTTTTATATTTTGGGCAGTAAGCTGGGTTCAAGAAAAGCCACGAACTTACAGTTTATTCATCTCTTTTTGTTGTGAGGGTGTGTATGATACTCCTCCCAGCTCTCTACTTTCCAAAGCAGAAACCAGAAGTCTGGCAATTGGAATTTTAAAAGCATTCCAAGTTGTACATCCAAGGTTGAGGACTACTGCCTT